>NC_047575.1:26924492-27224849 GCF_011004845.1 Esox lucius
TTAATGTATGACCTCAATAAACAAATTTAGTGACTTATTTGGGCATAAAGAAAGTCATTTTTGCTTTTTACCACAAACACTGCAATGTCTAGTGATGTCAAACCTAACGTTACTTCTTGGAGCTCTCAAAAAGCATTCAGGTCTATGCTCCGGTATACTCCCACTCGGAGGTCGAAATTTTCCACTTCCCAGTTGCTCATGAACGCACCTTCCAAAACAGAGGTTTCATTCAGTTAAGCACTAAGTCAGCTATAACTTGATTGATAACTAGCTGGCTTGCTTATCTGCATGTGGTCCGTTCTTGTGGCTGTTCTCAGTTGTAAACTACTAACAAACAAACCGACTGCTGACCGCAAGATTTTGACGTTAGCATGGGCACAAAGGCCAAGGTGGCCGTAGGGCATACAATGATTTTCGGGGCAACATGGCCAAAGTGACGGGCAATGACGACTATGGCCGTCGTGGCCATTGTGAAACTCCAACGCTGGCCACCAAACACATATAGATCACTACCTCTACCATAGAAACTACTATGACTGCCATAGACCACTAAGACAGAGACCACAACCAAAGACCACTACCACAGAGACTACAACCAAAGACCACTACCACAGAGACTATAACCACAGATCACTACCACAGAGGATACAACCATAGACCACCACCACAGAGACTACAACCATAGACCACTACCACAGAGACTACACCCATAGACCACTACCACAGAGACTACACCCATAGACCACTACTACAGAGACTACAACCATAGACAATTACCACAGAGACTATAACCATAGACCACTACCGCAAGGACTACAAAAATAGATCACTACCCCTGAGACTACAACCATAGACATCTACCACAAGGACTACAACCACTACCATAGAGACTTCTACCAAAGAGACTACTACCACTACAGTACCACATAAACCACCACCATAGTGATCCCTACCACTACTTGACCATCAACATAGTGCACTTACCCTGCCAGGTGTTGATAATGACAGCCAGCAAGTTGTCCTACTAAGAATGATGTTGGTGCTTGTTTACCAGTTTTTACATCCCCAATTTTTAAGAGCTCCTGCTTGAACAAGGGAAGGCTTTCAAGCACAGCATTCTAGACCATGTCCTTTGTCATACATCTTTGACAGTTGCTCCCACCGAAGAAGGATATGGTGTGTCTTGGCTTTGGTAATGCTTCAGCTGCCCTTGTCCATCTTAATTTGTGAGACTTCTGTCACCAATTGGGCCCAGTTACACTCAAGGGACAGATTGTGTTCCCATGAAAAATGAAAACCGACATGAATGTCTTGGCATTAACTTCTGGATTTGTCAGTGGTTACAGACGGGGCAGGAAGTAAATGGTCCTATTTCATGGAGCTGTTGCCGCTAGAAAACAGTGAATCTGACTAATTGGATGAGATACCTTCAGGGCAACCACCAGGACGGTTTCCCTTGGGTAGGCTGCCATGGGCCACCTCGTTCAGGGCATATCTGGCAGGCTTGTAGTATGATTGGATAACCCCATATGTGTTATACTGAAATGACTGACTGAAATAAAACTTTTGAATATGTCTACAACTCCGGTCCCCTGAAAGAGGCAATGAGGTCAGACACCTTGATTACCCTTGACATCTATCTGATGTCATATGGATCTGATGGTGAGAGCCGTACAGGCTAATTAGTGTGTGTTTAGTTGTACCTGCAATGGCTACATCGTTCTGTGAGCTATGTTGAGGAGTGTAATTTTGTAGGACAAAATAAAATATGAGTCAATCACTCATGGGGCTGTCACTGGGATTATGGTGGATTTAGGCCTAGATTTGGTTAAAAAAAATATCCAATCTTTTAAAAGCTTGTGCAGTAGCGGTGAACATGGGTTTCATCACAGTTTAGGCTACTTGGGGGAATCATAAAGACACATAACCTAGGGGCGCCGACCAGGTTTACCCAACCCTGTTATTTCACACAGGCCATTTACATGTAGATAAGGTACTGGGGTTTCAGTAGAGTATTAGCGGAATATACAGGCACCCATTCTTACAGCATTTGGTATTTATTTACATTTAAGTAATATGTCAGGTGTACATCTCCTGGAATTACAATGAAATAACAGTACGGAAATAGTAGGATGGCCTGGAAATAGTATTATAGGTACAAAAATGTGTAAAATAAATTATGTCTATAAGTTCCTCTGGATAAGTGTCAGATAATTACTAAAATGTAATGTCAAATGTAACTTTGTTGCTGAGGATTGAGGAATATTTATCTCATGTTATTATTGATTAATTTGCAACTGCTCCTTATTTTAAATGCGATAACTTTAAGATTTCCACCATACAAAAACAGAACAATGCTATACAGCCCTGGTAACAATTAAGAGACCACTGCAACTTTTTCTTTCCTTTCCAAAAAATGTCAAAAGGAACGTTTTGAGTGAGGAACAGAAGCGTTCAATTTGCAGTGGTCTCTTAATTGTAACCCTCCTGTTCCTCACTCAAAACCTTCCTTTTCGACTTTTTTGGAAAGGAAAGAAAAATGTGCAATGGTCTTAATTTTCCCGGAGCTGTATATATTATGAAGCGTATTGGGAAAGATATTATATGAAATAGAGTGCTTCCTGAGACCGTGTAAGTGAAGCTGGCCAAGAAGAGCGAATGTCTCTGAGTGAGTGACTGAGTGTTGTTATAGCGTAGTGGTTAGAGTCACGGACTGCCATGTAGGCGACTGGTGTTCTTTCCTGGCCACGGACAAAACAAATTAGGCATTAAGATTTGTTCAGGACCGACAAAAATTATTGGTTGGCTGTTCAACTGTCATTGTTTTCTAAAGAAATGAAACATGGAGTTTTTGGAGTCATTGTTTTCATTATAGGCACCTTATAGCTATTAGCTACCCATCTACAGTAATCTCTTTGTAATTTAATATGTTGAATGTAGTGTAGTTATCCTGTTATTGGTTTGGATGTTAGCTAATGTAAAGAACTAGTTTTGAGAACCGTGGAGTTTCGACTAATTGGTTTAACAAAGCAGAATTAAAAAGACACCACATCTCTACACACAAATCACATGCAACAACACCTGCTGTATAATGGTTAAAGACACTGTCTGCCACATAGGAAACCCCAGATCAAATCCAGTCAGGACAACATTCATCCCTTCTAATCACGGGTGGGCAGAACTAGGCTTGCATGGTTCCTTTTCTTGTTCTATTGTTTATTTTGGTCTGGTTGTGTAGCGTTGACAGCCACTAGGTTAAACCTATGACGCTATCTGTCTGTCCTGCACCATAAGCCTAGGACATGTATACAAATAGCCTTTGGTTGCTCAGTTACAGTTACCATGGGCAGGATAGGCTATACAAATTGATATTCCAAACCACATGTTGGAGAATGTAAGCTTGATTTCCAAAGCTAGCTAGTTTTCTAGCAAACTGCCATGGTTTTCTATAGTCGTTAATACATTGTCCCTGATATTCCTCTTTGTAGGTGCTAGAAGTCTTAACTTAGATATCACACTCGTAAGGCAACCTCTGTTATGTGAACAGAACTGTCAATTTGCTACTTTTGCAACAATTCCTTTTCAAATACAGATCAAAAGATGTAATTGTGAAATCACAAAAGAGTAAAAATGGAGTTTTGTGGTACATAACTGGATGTCAAGTATCATATATCAGGCTTGTGATGTTTGAATTCCTTCCACATTTCTCGAGAAGATTGGGCCAAATCAGTACTATAACCATAGAGAATAGTTAAACAGTTAGGCACTACACATACAGGACGAGGACTGCCATTTGGGACACTGTCACATTGTGCTTAACTGTATACCCTGTTTCATGCGTGAATTGTGAAGTAGTATGTGTGCACAGCCACACTCTTTCACACACACACACACACACACACACACACACACACACACACACACACACACACACACACACACACACAGACAGACAGACAGACACACAGACAAAACTAGCCAGTCAAAATGGAACCTCCCTGCAGTGCAGTGTCTTGTGCTGTTTGAGTAGTGGACTGTCTGTTAGTAGCAGGAGGCCGTGGTGCCTTTGTGCATGGTCCTCTCTTTGACAGGTCAACTCACAGTGGTGTGTTTGTGTTTGCTGACAAGGGGGGGCCTAGAGGGCCCACTGAAAGCTCCCAAAATGAAATCAACTGGATCCCAAATGGTACCCTATTCCTCATACATTGGACCACTTTGAAAAGAACCCAATGGACCCTGGACAAGTGGGTGCCATGTAGAATGCAGCGTAAAGATTGTTAACTGAACCTGATGATGTTGCCATGGCAACAAAGTGAGGTGCGTTCTTCAGAAGTGGGATGGAGAGGGATAGAAATAATTGAGAGAAATAAAGAGAGAGGGAAGGTGAGGGGAAAGAACATTTGAACACAGAGACAGACCGATAGAGATGGAGAGAGACTGAAACAGACAGAGAGACACTGAAAGAGAAAACGAGAGGCTGATAGAGACGGAGAGCAAACAAGAAAGATAAAGAGTGACTGGGAGCACACTCCACTCCAGATCCACTGGGCTCGTAACTCTTCTTCAGCCTGTTTGATTCATTTAGGAGGTCATCAAAAAGCCTTGATTCTCTTGTATTAGAGCTAGATTGTGCAGTGTTGGTCACATTAAATAAATGATGGATTTTTCCTGATGATTCATTTTGATTCAGTGTTTTAGAGTATATTTTCTCCTACAGAAAGCCTAGGTCCAATAGGCACCTTTCAGAAACAGAGAGATTGAAAGCAAAAAAAAGGAACCCAGTACACTGTCTCCTGTGTGTGCTTAGAGCAACACTCAATCATTCTCCAAAAGACCTCTACTAGCCTTATACTCTCCCACTCATATTCCTCTTCTTATCTCTCCCTCTCACCTCTCTCCCTTTCCTGTCCCTCCCGCTCCTCATCTCTCTCCCTCATCTCTCCCTCCCTCTCCTGTTCCTCCTCTCGCGCTCCTAAACCTGTCCTCTTCCTATCCAGTGCAATCTAATACAAGCCCTATCACATTCTACATAGCTACAATATAACAACACACTCTTCATCCCTGGCTTCCCATGTTTCTCCTCAGGCAGGATTCCTGTGCAATTAAACCTTTTGTTCCCATAAGTTATTAACAGCCTGTGCCGCGGCTAGCCGCTAACAACCACCAACAGCTTCCCTCAGCACTGAGCACTGCTAATTATGCCCCTGCTGGATCCTCCAACTCTCAGCAGGGGAGATTGGCCAGCCTTCTGCTCAGCGAAGCCCAGCCGGGAGCACCGAAGCTGAGTTTGGTTCCCGGCCTGCGGCGAGCTGGGGGTGGTCGAAGAGAAGCCAAAAGCATTGGAGATTGTGGTTGGATATAAGGTCATGGTTGTCATTAGCCCCAGATCCAGGATCAGATCACCTTACGACCTTAAATAAACCATTAGGGAGATGGACAAAACATCTAACTGCACATCACTGGTAAGTTGACTGAGAGAAAATTCTCATTTACAGCCGTGGGAGCAATTAGTGCCTCGCTCAGGAACAGAACGACAGACTTTTCTCTTTGACATCTCATGGATTCAGTCTAGTAACCGTCTAATTGCTAGGTTACCTGGTGTCCCTAAAACAGGAACTGTGTGTCCAGGGAGTGGCGTGAGGTGGTGGGTGGGTGGGTGTCATTGCGGTGAGACCCCACAACAAGAGAGAAGGCACGGCAACCCCCTTCTTTCTGTCACTTACCACCCGCTCTGACTCTGTGCACACTCGCCTGACACTCCACAGAGTTTACCCAACACAGCTAGGCGTGAAACACACAAGCACACACACACAGGCTAAGTAAACGCATGCACACACACACACACACACACACTCACTCACTCAATTAAATAGGGAGTGCAAGGATAACAATATGAGGTGATCAAATGACACATGGCCACACAGCGGCAGAAGGCTCCACAATGGGTCGGGCTTACAGTACAGCCGGCTAATGGAACTTGAATTCCACATTCCTCCACATAGCTACAGTGACATCACATTTACCAGCCCTGATTAGATCACAAATACACTACACACACAACCTGTCGTCCACCAATCCAATCTCTCATTTGAAAACACACACCTTTGGAACAGAGCATGGCTGATGATATCCCAGCTGTTGACCGCTGTCAGGTGGGGGGGGGTCTGACTTTGCTTGTTTTACTATCCTTGCTGGGATCCATGGTTCTCACACGCATACGCCAATCACCTGGCCCTGGGCACAGTCGTATCTTGACCCTACTACTGAGGGAGAATCAAACCCTGTTTAGTTAAGAATGAAGCAAGGGGGGTTTGGTCATTAGCAAACTTTCTGCAAAGGGTAATTCCTGTGCTTCACAGATCGCACCGTGCTGTGGTTACTTGGTTCTGGTCTAAGACCAAGTAATGTACTAATCATGCAATAGAGTCAAATTTGTGACACAGCTCTTGTGTGCTGAGGAGGTCAAATGATTAAAACCTTATTCCCTATTGATCTGTTAGTCCTGATGAAAACCATACATCCCCCTCCTCCAGTGAACTGCTTCTACTGACGAATTTATAACGAAGTAGGAAAACATTTGAAAACAGAAACACTAGGAAGAAAAAAATGTGTAGCTTGGTTCATAAACGGTATTGTTTTTCAAAGATCACATGCTTTGAGGTTTCGATTCACCATTATGACATTATAACAACACAATTCCAAAAATAATTAGAACAATTAAGCAAGGTGATCATTTTGTCTCAACCCAAGAGACACGTCCCTACAGTAGGCCTATCAATATTGCACTTAACTATGAATGAGTTTTCGCACAGTAAAAAAAAAAAGAGTCAGAGACAGATTCAGTGAGCTGATCGCGAGAGGCCACCACAGAAAATCCTCACTCTCTAGAGGAGACAATCTGGACACTGTCCACAGAACGAGAGGCCACCACAGAAAATCCTCACTCTCTAGAGGAGACAATCTGGACACTGTCCACAGAACGAGAGGCCACCCTAGACACTTCCCACTCTCTAGAGAACAGTGTGCACACTGACCAGAAAATGAGATAGAAATGTTGAGTGACTTCATAACCTCCAGCTAAAATGTATGACTACATTAGAGATACATACTTCACTCAGATCATATAGAACAACGAAGCATTTGAAAGCAATCTCCCGTATCTGTTAAAGAAAATGCCACAATGTGCAATCACAGCAGCAGGATTTGTGACATGTTGCAATGAGAAAAGGGCAATACAGCACAATCCACATTGTGGAGATAACCAATATTAATGCCTTGTCATTCATACTCGTAACAATGAGCACATTTTTACAACACTACATAGTTGAAAATATTTTACAGATAACATTTTATTTCTGGTTTGAATTTTATCATAAACTTTCCTTATTGTCCACTAACATTGGCAAACAAATGTCTTCCATGCCAATAAAGCCCTTAACATTGAAAACGTTATTCAAAGAAATAAAGCGAGAAGCCTAGAGAGAGAAAGACAGAGGGAGAGTGTGACAGAGGAGAGGGAGACAGAGAAACAGAGACAGAGGAAAAGAAAGAGCAAGAGCAAGAGAAGTCTCAAATTTTAATGATTTAAAGGGACCTCTTTTTAGAGGTTCGGTGCAGTTTATGCGTGGTGTTTTTCAGACTACATCTGATGGTGGTTAGAAATATGACAAGGATACTCTTTAGATTAAGCAACATTAAAGCCTGCATTCAAATATTTGATCGTTACATTGATCAATTACATTTAAGCCTTTACTCACCCAGTCAGAAGTAGAATTGGAAATGTTTACTGCTATGCTTTCAAGCACTATGTAAAATACATTTAAATGGAACAAACCAGTCAAATATTGTGTTATTTGACTGTCTGTCACTGAGTTATCTGACAAACAGTCCAATAACACATTGATCACACCTACAGCGTCACTGCACACAATTGTGTGCATGCATTATCTGGGTATGTGTGCGGCAAAATGTCAACAGTCACACGTTGTTACCATTTCCATCAATGAATAAACAACAAATCCAACTCTTATTACACAGAAAGCTCTGCAATGCCAATGCCGAAAACACAGCTTTCCATTAGACATTAACGTACTTCTGGTTTAGAAGAACTCAATGTGAGTAGAAAACCAAGAACTCAATGTAAGTGTGATCGAGGCAGGAACGCCATATCTGTGTGGTTCACCTGTACTGTAGCAAAACCCAATGAAAGATTGCAGTTACATCTAAAGTAAATGTGAAAATGATGCGGTTTGAGATTCAATTAAGATTATCATAGTAACTGTAAAGATCTCCACAGGTCTGTGACTTTGTCATGCAATATTTAACATGCATGCTTTTTCAGTTTACATATGAAAAAATTATTTGAAATATAAAAACCTCAAAATGTCATATGTAATGCATTAGAAATGCAATATTAAATTGTAATATCCATAAATAAAAGGAGATTACTCTAATGCTTGGATGTTTTCATCTGAACCACTGGCTTAATCTTACTTTTATTGTTCTGTAATTTTTATGCTTTATTGGACAGGATTGGGGTGACAGAAGGGAGAGTTGTGCTAGAAGAGCAGTGAGCTGCATTCAGACCCAGCATAGACCTGTTTCTGAAGTTCTTTCAAATCCAGGTTTGTCGATTTTGGTTGCAACTATGGCATAATCATGTGGTATATGTTTTACCCCAAATTCAATGTGGAACGCAGGTTTAAATGAAATGAAAACAACATGGTTGATTACTTTTTGTAGCTCCATGTGTTTCAAAGACAGATTCAACATCACAATATATTGACATGTTACACTGAAACAGCTTAATTCAAACAGCCCATTTGAAAATATGCTATTCTGCCTATATGCTGCAAGATCATTGCTGAGGCAAGTATATGGGCTTTCAGTATAGGCATACCAACCATAAATTATATGGTTCTTATTTTAGGAGCCAGTTGCAAATTTGAAAGGCCATTTGGAGGTTCTCTGCCAATTTCATCCCTATAGAAAAATACTTGAAGCTTAATCACATGTTTTCTTTACTTGTTTGGTTGCCAACGTTGTTGGAATACATACCTAAACCACGACGACAGACTGTGGCAACACTTGCTTAAGCGCTGTGCTTGATCACTGAACGGCCATGTGCAATGACTGCACAAATATTTTAACTCCAGGGCCATCATTTAGCCAAAAAATTTTAATATATTTCGGATTTCCAGAATGTTTAAGGTACTTCGAAACAGCGTCATGACAGTGGAATTAAAACCACAAGGACCGAATTCAACCAGTTTGCCTTACATGGTCACGCGTGCTCTGTGCACACTAGTCTGTTTGGTACAATTTTGTATGGTAGCCTACCGTTATTCGGCACTATAATTTACGACCGTAATTCTAAGATCATGAAAAGCATATTATATCCCAGTCTGAAACAATGCATTAACGTGCATAAAAAATAATGAAAAGGTCCAAACCTGAATTTAAAATATAAATTATATGCAACGAATTATATTTAAGTAGGCTAATATATTACAAACTCTTCTTACCGGCTTGCGCCTGTAACACAAGTCGTCAGGCGCACAGTTAGCCGTGTCAGGGGAGGGCCGGGACGGCTGGAGGTCGCTCCAAATCGGGCGACCTGGGGCAAGGTCTCCGAGGGACAGGGCACTGAGCACCAGGCATTCCTGCCTTTGTTTCAGTAGCTCCAACTCACATAGTCCGGCCAAACTAGCTTCAAGGCGCTCCTTATTCCAACTGCGTTCCGCTGTCATTGGGAAAGAAAACGTTCGATACATTTTTCTTCTTGCTCTTTGCTCTTAGATCTTTTCTCAGCCTTTGTCCGCTCCTTTCTACTAGTACAAAAGTAAGGCTAAATACAGTTCATTTTAAAGTAAGTGAAATATTTGATTTTGATAGCCATGTTAAATGCAAAGCAGCGACAGCAATCTATACAGCTGTGCGACATCATAGGCATAACCGAACCAAGCCGCCCGACTCGCACACTCTGTAGCAGCATTCCAATTCCGCAGCTGTCAATTGTACATTAGCATGCACAGTCTTTAAGGTTCTATTGGTTACAAAGAACCCAAATTGTTTAATATTCATAAGTAATTCTGGTCTTCAAGATGTGATTGGACAACGAGTTCTCCTTTGTATTCAAATGCACACTGTCACATTCACCAGCCATTCCAATGAATCAAACATGAATTATTTGCGTAAAAGTTAACGCCAAGGTAGAAAACCATTTTGATCAAGTTGTACCAGCCTTTAAGGAAAATCCATGCACCTTCTATGGATACCTAGTGAGTAAAATATAGATGTTAAACTGTCTAAAAATGTTTTCCTAGCAATACAATTAGGTCAATCTTTGGTTCTGAATGAAAGATGAACAGAAGTATTTTCTGACTATTCACATTAATTTGAAAGCCATATATTGTGGAAAAAAGTTTAACTGCACTTGCTCAATGAAGCATGATATAACAATGCTTATTCTACATCCCATTACACATAGAATTGAAAAGCCAACTGAACAATTCCCATTTAGAATAATTCATTTGTTCCCATTTGCCACATGCATTCGGCTACTAATCCCGCTGAATAAACCAGACCACTTAAATAACATTTTAGAGTAACTGAGAGTTCTTTTTTTTTCTTTCTTGGAATTACTATGATGTGTTGTTATTTATCCACCTTAGTTGATGAATACACTGCCTGTTGCGTTGGATAGTTACTGCTGAATGACCAAAATGTGTATGCAAAAACAAACACCTGCAAGGAATGATGGGGATTATTCTGATGACCACCCCAAAACAATTACTCATTTGCCCAGTCCCAACCAGACAGAATCATAGACATCCAGGCTCAACAAGTTTCAATAACGCAGTACAGAGCTGCACAATTCAGTAGGGTGAAGCACAGATGCTTAGTCAGTATAATTTGTTTTTCTTATTGTACATTACAGTACATCACAGCACAATACAGTTTACACCAGTAATTAGGGGTTGGCACACTGTGCCTGGGAAGCAATTCGCTCCAATGAAAGATGCCAAAAGACGTTCTAGGTCTAAATTAACGGCGTAGCTCACCTATCGCGTAGTATAGTACCGCATGTCTCCCTTGTTTTACTATTTACGCAATTTATACTTGAAACAAAATTTTAAAAAGTTGAATTGCAATTAGTAAACTCGCTGAAGAATGCTGCTGGAGACCCTGTTGACTGGGAACTATTTCATTGCCTAACAAGGGGAAGGCGCCATCTGGTGGCAAAAACTCTAAACCTAAAAGTTAATGCCTAAATCTAAAAGTAACTTCAATTCTAACGCTGTCCAATTGTTTTGCCCTTAAGCTAACCTCTTAGCCCGAAATAAAATGTTTTCTTGTGGGTAACTGACAAAAAAAACACTAGAGGGACAGATTTAAGATATTTGTGGAGACTTCCCACACACATTTTTTTTTTATGCTGAAACCCGTATGTTTTGACCTCTGTTGCAAAAATCTGAGATGCAGAGAATTAAATTGAATTACTTCGTAGTATTTTTGGGTTACTCCTAAGTCATTCCATTATAGCTTTGCTTTAGTGTGAATTAATCCCTATATTATATTCAAATAGAGTACTATTTAAATGTACTCCCCTCAATATTTAGGTGCCAAATACATGGTTATGGCCTTATCCTATTGCAGGAGCTCCAAATCTGGATAAGGTGAGTCCAAGATCAGGATATGTGACATCCTAAACACGTTATGCCAAGCCCTTCTACTTCTTATCACACTAGCTGCTCAACCAGAATTTGACCACAACTGTGTTTGCAGGAACCCAGCCCGCCACAAGTAATTGCTTGTGCATGTGGTAAGGCAATCCTTTCCGATCATCCCTCCTCCAACCTGATCTTTGCTGAGCCAACTTTGGACCAGTGTTTTGAGGGACTACCGTGTTCTGTTGGTATGATGTGACCAGGATCAGAACCATTAATGATGAAGCTGCTGCTCAACTTGGGAGTCCCACCTTTGCATGTTTCTATTGGGGACTGTGAGTTGTATGTTTATAAATCCACAGGAGCACATAAAAATGACCCATACTGAAATAATATCCCTGTCTTTTTGTCCCACTGGTAGGGAGAGACAGACAGTTGGAGGGGTGAGTCAGACAGATATGAATCAGCAACAAAATACATTATATTGATTCTTTTATTTCATTCCCTCAATCTCTGTTCCTCCACAAACCAGTAAGCCTATGTAACTTTTCTTCTTTCAATGTTTTCACCCCAATTCCATGCCCAGCACAGATGGGGATCTCAAGTCTGTATACTGGAACTATACACAAATACATACAGTATATTATCTGTATACATATTTCAGTTATATAGTGGAGATTGAAATGCAAAGAAAATAAGAAAAAAATGTATGCACACAGAGGATATACGTACAATGTCACAACAACAAATGTTTGTCAGATGAAAAAAGGTTATAAAGAACTTGTCTGAGGTGCCTTGGTGTCTGTGTACGTGCATCTGCGTACTGAGGTGAGGGGTTTGAAAGAGTTGGTGGGCAGGCTTTTTGGGATTGCCACGGAAGTCTCACCGCAAACAAGCTCTAAAATGTGCCGTTTGAATATTTGTCTCACTCGATTTAAGACTATTTTCTACGTAGGCGTTGTATTCCTTCGTTGGTTTAGAATTTCTTACCGTTTTGCCAAACGTGTGGAGCTCAAGCGGCGGCTTTGTGAGCATTCAAATGGATAAAGCTTTTCAGCAAACGTTCAGAAACCAATCCAACTTTTTGGGTGCAACATACCGTATTTAGTTTGTTTTTCTCAGACACTCAAACATGCTTACTGACCATTCTACTAAAGAAAACATTATTTGACCGTTTCACAGCAGTCTTCAAGCTCTCAACTAACACTACAGTACATTAATGTAGTTTGAGTTAATTTGTCTGCACTATTTTAGGCGTTACTGCATTATTTAAAAAAAACATGCATAGAACATATCTGAGATTGTGACTGAAATCAAACGGGACAGGAAGCTAGCATCCATTCTCTATAGAAGGGTCATCAAGGATCTCCTGTTTTTAAGAGACCCTATCTTCTGTATGGTTCAACTGGTAGATCATGATGCTTGGAGTGCCAGGATTTTGGTTTTGAATCCCAGAGTCACCCATAGTTACAATGTATGGATCCATGACTGTAAGTGACTTTGGTGAAAAGCATCTGTAAAATGGCATTTATGCTTACTAATGACAGCAGACTGCTTTTTAAATTATATGAACTACAATACATAGTGTTTTCCTTAAGGGTCAACAAGTCATTTGGATGGACGATTACATCAAAATTCTCCACTATTTCTTTGAAATAATCTTTGATTGCACCATAACTCAAAATGAATGAACGCTTTCTTCTCCTTTGCTAAGGGTCACCTAGTCTACAGAAACAATTGCCATTGTTAGATACAGACAAGAAATGTAAAGTACAGCACACTTTCTTACAGTTGTGCTCATACGTTTGCATACCCTGGTAGAAATGTTGGCAATGATTTTGAAAATATGACTGATCATGAAAAGAAAGTATTTTATTTAAGGATAGTGCTCATATGAAGCCATTCATTATCACCTAGTTGTTTGGTGGCTCCTTTTTAAATCATAATGATAACAGAAATCACCTAAATGGCCCTGATCAAAAGTTTACATACCCTTGAATGTTTGGCCTTGTTACAGACACACAAGGTGACACACACAGGTTAAAATGGCAATTAAATGTACATTTCCTACACACCTGTGGCTTTTTAAATTGCAATTAGTGTCTGTGTATGGATAGTCAATGAGTTTGTTAACTCTCACGTGGATGCACTGAGCAGGCTAGATACTGAGCCATGGGGAGCAGAATAGAACTGTCAAAAGACCTGCATAACAAGGTAATGGAACTTTAAAAAGATGGAAAAGGATATAAAAAGATATCCAAAGCCTAGCAAATGCCAGTCAGTACTTTTCAATCACTTATTAAGAAGCGGGAAATTCAGGGATCTCTTGAAACCAAGCCAAGGTCAGGTAGACCAAGAAGGATTTTAGCCAAAAAGGCCAGAATTGTTCGAGATAAAAGGATGTTTTGGGTGTGTGTGAGCTCTAAATGCACAGGGAATCTTGTGAAAATTGATGGCAAGATGAATGCAGCATGTTATCAGAAAATACTGGCAGACAATTTGCATTCTTCTGCACGAAAGCTACGCATGGGACGCCCTTGGATTTTCCAGCACGACAATGACCCCTAAGCAAAAGTTGACCCTCCAGTGGTTACAGCAGAAAAAGGTTAAGGTTCTGGTGGCCATCACAGTCTACTGACCTTAATCGAGCCACTCTGGGGAGATCTCAAAGGTGCGGTTCATGCAAGACAACGGAAGACTTTGCATGACCTGGAGGCATTTTGCCAAGACGAATAGGCAGCTATACCACCTGCAAGAATTCGGGGCCTCATAGACAATTATTACAAAAGACTGAACGCTGTCATTGATGCTAAAGAGGGCAATAAACAGTATTAAGAACTAAGGGTATGCAGACTTTTAAACAGGGGTCAGTTCATTTTTTTCTTTGTTGCCATGTTTTGTTTTATGATTGTGCCATTCTGTTATTACCTACAGTTGAATATGGATCCCATAAGAAAGAAATATAAAGTTTTGCCTGCTCACCCATGTTTTCTTTAAAAATGGCACATATTACCAATTCTCCAAGGGTATGCAAACATTTCAGCACAACAGTATAATCTCTTCCTGGAACCTTTATCGGAATAATACATTTGCCCTAAATCATTTCATTGTCACATTTTTTTGCTGGGCTGAACAAATTCACATGAACTATTAACTACTTATCAAAGCAAATCAAAGTCTGGGAAAATCATTCAGATATAATTTAAATCATATTCCTAATTTCTGTGAAGTACTACACTGTATCAATTCATTCCACACACATTTATGTACCAAACAAACCCTCTTGTGAGTCCAAGTTCATATTCATTAGGGCACAGCACAGCAATTTTATTTTTACTAGTGTTTATTATTGGGAAAATTCTAGTAGGTCCTTCCCCATATAGGCTTGTTTGCTTGTTAGTGAAGCACTGTATCCCATTGGGTAACATTTCTAAACTCTGATGTTATTATAACTCTGCACTGAATACTGTATGTCCTCATTCCCATCCATCAAACAGCACAGTTATTGGATGAATCAAGCTTAGCTTTGTTTTGTTTTCTGTTGTTTCCAAAGGCTCTAAAATTCCTTGAGTCCTGTCAAGGATAAATGCATAGGGGACAGACGAATAAGGACTTATCAGGTTTAAAATTAATCTTAAAATGGAAATGTATCATGACCGATATAAACTTCCATAAGATGGGAGAGACACTAAAATATTGGTTTGGCTATAATAGATATTCTCCAGCATTTGAAATGGACAGACAGAAACCAAGTGGAAATGGTAGACCATACCAGCTTGACACATCCAAAACGCCAGGACACAGCCCATGGCAGACATCTTTGGGAAGACACAGAGGAGTACAGGAGGTCGGACCAAACATTAACTGTTTGAAATCTTCCAAATAATTCAGTGTATGTTTTGGCCTACCCAAAGTGCCTAAAAGGCTGCTATTTTGCAATACCTGTTCCGCATACACTGTACACAAATAAATCATAAATATCTGCCTCTGAATAATGCACAATTTTCATTTTTCTTATTTTTTTCAGCTTCAAGCATATTTTTCAATGAGGAATTCACAGTTTTAATCATCAAATACATTGTAGTAATCGCCGTTCTTCGGTACAGCTGCAGTATCCCTTTATAAAATCCCATCTCACTCTGAAAAATACCCTGCCGAAAATACTATCCACAGCCTCTCCGTTCAAAAACTGAGCACACTGAAGTTCATAGAAGGACATATCACATCCACATTTTCTTAACATTGATCAGTATGCTCTCACACTCTCTCTCTCTCTCTTTCGGACACAGTATTTGGGCTGATAACAAATACTGGGGAAAAACCTGAATGATTTTTGAAGCGCAGGTAGGGACACATTCAAGCTCCATTGCATGTGTAATATCACAAAGGCCCAATACCAAAGCCTAGACAGTACTCTGAGTACATTCTATTCTAGCCAATACAGGGCAGCCACAGATGAATTGATACAACACAAAGTGGCCAAATAAAAGACGCCAAGAATACGGCTCAAAAAAGTTGACACATAAATATTGGCAACAATGAATAGATGTTTCCATTAATCAAATCTTCCTAAATGACAAGGTTTAAGAGGTGTTTGGATAAAACCTAAGCACAATGTTGAGATGGCATTTAACATGTTACTGCAGTGGATTAAATAACACAGTGTTTATTGGTATACTGGTGAGCCTATTCAGAAATGCTCTGTGGGACAATAATCCTCTCAAGGATTGCACAACATCTTGTCAACATGCAGCCAAACATTTAGCAGACATTGTACACCAATCTGTCTTCAGAGTCAAACATAGTTATTACATATTTATAATAAAACCCGCCGGCGGGACCACTAGTGGGTGCTGTTTTTGCTGATTTTTTTAATCTAAAGTAAGATTAGTGTGAGAAATCTGTAGTTTTTTGCTACATATGCTTGGCAATCACTAGATGGGACTGAGCATATCTGAATAGTTACCACAGGGTACGGAAAAACCTTCTGCGCCACTTAAACCACTGCAGCATGGTTAAGTATTGGTTAGGGCCAAAACTGACCTATTTCCGGAAGAATGTTGCGTTATCGGAACATACTGTGTACCTCTGCAAAGGCAGACCACTTCGTCATTCTTACAAGCTAGAAACGTAACCAGTAATCCAATACATTCTCAGTGCTGCTAACAGCTATAGCTAGCTCCCCTGTCCACAAATGAAATCAAGGGGGGGAGGGGGGGGCAACTCTACAAATAGTAGAACATGCCTTAGAAAACATGAACACACAAACACAAACATAGAAACACAACACCATGGCACAAGCTCTCAGGGAAACCTGCCCTGATACACCATGGAAGCCTGGTAAAAATCTGCCCTGACTGCAATACTTCTACAAAAAAATACACAGGTCATTATAATAGATTCATATATATATATATATACATATATATACATATATGTGTATATATATATATACATACATACATACATACAGTATATATAAGTATATTTATAATACACATTGATTCTTCGTAGTTCTATCCTAGAAATGATGGGATGTGTTGAAACACTGCACACTGATTGTGGTTCCGTTACGATTGTAACCTGGTCCCAGAGTCCAAAGAGCTTAAAAAAAGAAAAAGAAAAGAGAGGGATACTGCAGCTCCATAACTTTGTCCAAAATGTCCTTAAAAGGCTACGGACTGACTCCATACCCAGTCTGACTTCTTTGCTCTTCCGAGAAAGACTACACAGAGGTTTCAATACACCTCCACCAGAAACAGCATGTTATTTTCAGACGGAGAAAAGAAATTGCATGCTTCTACCAACCCCCACATCTGCCCTACTATCTTTGCTTTGTCCACACATGGCCCAGAGAATGAACAAAAAATTTCATAAATGCTTTACAGTAGGACATTCTCTGACAATGAGGTGATAGAAAGGTTAAATGTGGGTCAAGGCGCAGCTGTCTTTCCCCGTGATGTGGACAGCAGCCTCCCCACTCCAGCCCTGGTGTTACTTCCTGAAAGAGGTTGAATAGTGGGGGTGTGGTCAGTTGGTCTGGGAGACTTGCAGTCATCATCCCTGTCCAACTTGCAAGAGAACATCTCTCTTGTTTTCTCAAAAGGTTTTCCTTAAATAGTAGGTTGGATATTGCACATAATGTCCAGGCAGGTGGCTTTGTCCATTTGTCAGTGATATCGACTCCTCTTCTCCTCCGATTCAGGGTTATAGTCTCTTAAGCCAATGCCCTTTTGCAGCTTCAGTAATGAGTCCTTCATCTGTAAAGAAACAAAGGAAATGTGAACTGCGCAAAGCTCAGCTTCAAAAACATGCATTGCAAATCAGGACATATATGATACACATTCTTGAATGATAAAGTTTGTGAGTGAAGGATCCTTCTCTGAACTGTTAAGTCGTTTTTGCCCTGACTGGCTGTCTCACCTCGTCCAGCAACATCACAGACGACTTAATGATCTCCTTCCACTTCTGCAGCTCGTCATCATGGTAGCGCTGCTGTGACTCCAGGAGCTGGGCCCACTCCAACTGTGTCTGCGGAAGTTTACTAGCGAGGGAAAGAGAAACACACACACACACAATAAGCTGTGTTTATCAGTAGAATGTTTTCATGGGGAAATGTACTTAGCTTTACCATCTCACTCACATTCAAAGCCAAGTAAATGTTGGTTTGTAGTGCATTTGAGTTAAGTACCTTTCCTGTGGTCGCAAGCCGTGCCATGATGTGAGACTCTGTGTGGTGTATTCCAACATCCACAGCTTATAGAAGAGCATCATGTTCAGGAACACCAGCAATACTAGGCTGTAGAAGGACAAAGACAGTGGGAGAGAGAGAAAGCAAAAAAGAGGGGAGAGAGACAGAACTTGCTTAACACTAGTGATTTATGTTGCAATATCAGGGATGGTAGTATACTCCTTGAATGTGAATGCCTAGAACTACTGCAAAGGAAGGGTGTTAAAACTACTGAATGTGCGGTACAGGGTGAACCAGACACAAATCGAATCATTAAATCAACACAGTGTTATGAAAAAAGTTGAATACCTTATACAGATCCTATGGGATGCATGAATGGAGACAGGGGAAGAGAAAGAGGACGATTACACACACCAACAGAAAAGGAACAAGACAGTGTTTTATGTCCCCTCATACATTCCACTTTGGATTAGTAGGAAAGGGAACAAATAAAAGAAGATGTGTCAGGTTTTTAATTCATGTTAGTGGTCTCAATACACCTGGGAAGTGGAAGCACATGGATGGTCATGTTAACATGTCAGCAGAACTGGAGACACCACTTGTCAAATTTTGGAAAATGTTTTATTTAGACAACATTGTTAAATCAGTTGGCTAAGGACAGCGTTAGCAGTTAATCAGCAACAGCACCACACTTTGCTAGCAAACGTGCCCCCCTCAGACAACAAAAAAAGAAGCTACATCAGTTCTCACGAACACAATTTAATCTTAATAACATTAACATCATTTTCAAACACTTTTTCCAAGTCACATTAGCAACAAGAAACTCTTTCAACGCTGTAAGCTGAAGCACATGGCGCAGCGCTTTGACCAGACCACTGACCTGGAAGGCCTATAAACCAACTGGCCATGTTGTTACTTGCTGTTGTTAACTTGTCACCCGACTAACATGGCCCACTGGGTCAAACAAGTGCTGTTGCTGGTGCCAGTGGGTTGCTTTGGTGCCAGTGTGAAAGGTTTTTAGTGGTGCTTTATGATTCTGTTCATGGAGCTGGAAGGACTTACAGAACCAGACATCCTACGTCAGCGCTCATTTCACTCAAACAGACACTGAGGGGGACGTTGTCTTTAGACCTAAGTAGCCGCGGGGAGTAAAAGTGTAGAAAAGTGTCACGCGTCACCTCAGAAGGTGACATTTGCCACCCATTTAAAACGAATCTCTCTCTGATGCAAATCTGGCTTTAGATCTGGATCGTCTGGATGAAATAATTATATTGCAAAAATGTCACAACTGAGAGAAAAGTAGAGACAAGAATCTTTATCCACAAAGATAAGACCTAGAAGACTTAGATTTAGAGGAGGATGAGTCTGAGTTCTCCACCTATATGAATACAGTTACCAGAATAGACAGAGGAAAGGCTTTGTCCCTTCTACTCATTCTTTATCTTTGCTCCCACTATCAGTCAAAACAAAGTGAAAGATAAAAAGAAACTTACACAAAGCTGATGATAAGGAGTAGCTTGGAGACACTGTAGAGTGCTAAACCCCCTGGGACATGGTCTGGGATGTGCCTGGTCTGAGTGGAACCTGCAGGAAAAGAGGTAGCCATTTTGGATCAATACAGTAAATTAGCCAAGCAATACCTAATACTCTATTTCTGTGATAATTCAGTGTTACTGTCACAGGTAAATGTCTGTGACTGTAAACTACTGCTATGAAACACTAGTCTTATGTTACACAGCCATTGTGGCGGGTACTCAGACAGTTGAGTGATTGCAGTAGCCAAATCGAAAATTTTAACTATTAAAAAAAATCTCTCTCTGATGCAAATCTGGCTAATCGGAAACACTATTTAAGCCTGAGTCGAACTGATATCGCCTAGGCTATTGATTACAGTGGCTTGAGGATTAAGGGTGCCGTAAGAAGGACCCCTTCTAAGTCATAGGTGGTCAGTCAGTCCCTCCATAGCCCCCTGACCTGCCACATGTTTGATGCGATGGCAGTGGGTGACCTCTTCCTCATCCTCGGGTGTGGTGACAGGACTGAGGGCTTCGTCCAGGTGTGGGGGACGCAGGTGGACCAGAGGCCGTTTCCGCCGCCTTAGCGCTCCTGCCCGGAGAGCCCTGGCCTTGGGGGACTGTCTGTGGGACTCGGCTAGGACTGCTTCCACTTTACTCAGCTCCAGCTCTGCATAGAGGAATAGGCTATTGTTGTTTTCCAGGTTGTGTGACACTGTATGGTATTCAAAGGCTGTGTCCTACTAAAACATGCAAAGACTCAACAGCATGCCTGCCACTACATTTGACTCCTTTGTTATGATTGATTGTCAAGACAACTAGAGTCCAAAAGTTTTTTAATTTTTACTATTCTGTTACCTGGTAAGTATGTTATGGGTAAGCTTAAGTGGAAACAGACTGGAATGCCAGCTAGAGGATTAAGCAGACTGACTTCATGGCTCACACTCTCTGAGGTAAATACTTTAATAATTTATCTTAGAGAACAATCATTAAAGACATTCCAGACACTCAAGTGAGAATACAAACACATGTCGGTTTGAAATGTTTTCAGCTATATAAATCCTTAGCCTTTTATGACCACCCGTGTCTTGCCAGCTTACATTGTTTTGTTATGCAGATTCTTGATGCACAGTGGGCAGGATTGTTTATCAGGCTATTCAAAGCCATTACCAAATATTAGATTCTACGTTCAATCCTAGTCCAACTGACCTAAGTGCCTGAAGTACTCGTCCAGGCCACTCCAGAAGTTTCTCTCAATGAAACCCTTGACCAGCCCCCAGGGCTGTTTCTTGTAGCGCAACTCTGTGGACACCCTGCAGGACACATGCGCAAACACATATTTGAACTACATGTACACTTGCTTGGTACACTGTATGCATCAAGGGTACAATCAATTTCACCTAAGGTCAAGTACTGGATCATCAAGGCTGTTTGGTTGTGAGAAAACCTTGTGAAACAGTGAAATGTATCGATACTAAGTCAACTGGTCCAAACTACTTTGTGTTGTAAATCCTCTTGCTGCAGTGTAGCCTACTGAACAACACCCTGATGGGAATGTGAGGAGTCAGGCGGTGAAGCACCCATCTACACTCACAGGAATTACAGAAGGAAAAATATCTCACCTTAGCCGACACTTATTCTTGGCCACTCTGGTGAGCATGTAGCGGTTTAGGGTGTAGAAGTAGTCATGATAGGGGACATCGTGTGCTATGACTTCGGCATCTATGATGTAGCACTCGCTCTCTTGGCTCGCCTTGTACAGTGTCTAGAACATACAATTTCTGTTGTGTTAGCGATCTGAAGCACACCGTGTTCATATAACACTAATTCGGTGGGCTGAATTTGTATGTTACGAATTGGATTGAAATTGAAACTGCCACAACCTGCTATTGCCACTGGGAGGCTCCACTCACCTGAGTTTCAGTGACGGTGGCCGTCTTGGGGGCCAGGGGGTTGGTGAGGGAGATGGTGTACATGATCTCTCTGGTCTGGTTGCCGGTCTCCTCTTTGTCTTTCTTCCAGGGGTGATAGACCACGTCTAGACGAAGAATAAATGTGGAAGGAAACATCAAGCCCTGCTTGTTTGACCTCAGGAAACATCAAACCCTGCTTGTTTGACCTCAGCTCAGGTTTAAGACTGACACAAACACAAACACACACACGCCCATGTTTTTACCCATGTTCTCATGGGTAGTGTGGTCTTACCTGAGAACCGTCTCTGTTCCAGGAAGTCCCTCATGAACGTGGATTCAGTGAACAGGATGTCGTACAACTTGTCGACGCTGAACTGGTACACCTCATTTATGTACTGCCTCCCATTCAGGTCCTCATGGAAAGCCTGCACCTCCCCTGATGATCAAACAGAAGACGAGGAACGAGAGGACGTGTGAGTGAGTGCGTGTGCGCGCGTGTGTTTGTGTGAGTGAGTGAAAGAGTTAGCGCGAGTTAGCGGCCGCGCGTGTATGCGTCTGCGTTTGGAGACCTTCGTCGTGCGTCCCGGAGGAGTCGCTGAGCTCGGTGGGGAGGTCCTCGTTGTCGTTGAAGTCCAGCGAGGGCGAGGCGGCAGGGCTGCTGTGACCGCTGCTCTGGTTGTCCAGCCGAGGCAACGGGAGGGACAGGACTTCACCATCGGGGAGACACACAGAGAACTCGTCCACGTTGGCCAGGTCAAACTACAAGAGTCAAAGGTTAAGGGTCAAACCATCGCCCTAGATCAGTGCCCTATGGCACAAACTTGAAAGGTTTTAACTGGAGGCCATATAAAGTAAAGGCTGGTAAGTGTCCAGTGGTTCTCACAGGGAGGAGCGGGTCCAAGGCGCCCGGGCACGGGAGGGCGTTGTTGGGGAAGGCTCTGGGGGACAACAGGGGGCTGGTGTCGCCTTTGGCGTCGGGACTCTTGGCAAGGGTGGCGGCGTCGTTGGCGTCGTTCTCCTCCACGGGCAGCTCCTCGCAGTACCTACACCACGGGGAGGCGCAACAGCTGTAGGTGAAGGTTATCAGCTCGGAGAACGGCACCGTCGCTTCATGGTACATGGTCCAGGTAGGTGGTGTGACTGGGTGGGAACGGTTGGGGTGGCTTGTGGGAACGGGTGGGGTGACTGGTGGGAATGGGTGGGGTGTCTGGTGGGAACGGGTGGGATGTCTGGTGGGAACGGGTGGGGTGACTGGTGGGAACGGGTGGGGTGTCTGGTGGGAACGGGTGGGGTGACTGGTGGGAACGGGTGGGGTGTCTGGTGGGAACGGGTGGGGTGACTGGTGGGAACGGGTGGGGTGACTGGTGGGAACGGGTGGGGTGTCTGGTGGGAACGGGTGGGGTGACTGGTGGGAACGGGTGGGGTGTCTGGTGGGAACGGGTGGGGTGTCTGGTGGGAACGGGTGGGGTGACTGGAGGGGTGTCTGGTGGGGTGACTGGAGGGAATAGGTGTAGGGTAGTTTCTGTGTCTGCGTAGTTTGTGTGCCAACCATAATTAATATAGTGTAGGCACAGAAAGGGTTCAATAAGGGGTTTTCAGTTATCCATGTGGTGTGGAGAAGATCCCCAGGGTCAGCTGAAGAACCTTGATGGAATGAAAATTCCCTCCAGTTGGAGTTCCCTAACACCATATGACTGTGACACAAACACACTGTAATCGTGGCCAATCACAACACAACTACCCAGAATGCTAAAGGACAA
This sequence comes from Esox lucius, assembly GCF_011004845.1. Taxonomy (NCBI): domain Eukaryota; kingdom Metazoa; phylum Chordata; class Actinopteri; order Esociformes; family Esocidae; genus Esox; species Esox lucius. The sequence goes on from NC_047575.1 coordinate 26,948,040, forward strand.
GGTGGAGTTACAAGCAGTGGGTGAGAGTAGGTAATATCCAGTAGGGATTTGAGGTATGGAAGATGCACTGCAAAGAATATATGGCTTATCAAGTATATTTCTTATTATCCTTAAAATGTGGTATATTTTTCTTAACAAGCAAGATTATACTGCTCGTTTTTAGAAAATGTGCCTTTAATGTTGTGTAATTTTCCTGGTTCCATTGGCAAAATTGTTTGTCAATGGACAAAATTGTTTGTCGCGTTTGTGTGTGTGTGTGTGTGGGGGGGGTTAAAACTCACCCCATGGTGTTGAAGTCATCATCTGGTGGCACATAGTCCTCATCATCACTGGTCAGACCCAGCTCGTTACCATAACACTGATGGACAAAATGCCACAACTCTTTGGGACACAAGGGCTGAGAGAAAGCAATAGAGGGACAGAGAGCAAGGAAAGAGAGGAAAGAGTGAAAAGGGAGAAAAGAGAGAGAATAGAGGGAAGGTAAAGAAAGATAAGGATAAGAAGTCGCTCTGAATACAATTTCTGCTTAATGACTAACTAAACTTTACATGTAGGAAATCAGTGTATGAGAAGAGCAAAAGACACCCACTGTGACTGCAAATAAAATGTAAAAATATAATTCAACTACCACACATAAAACTGCAATACCTTCTCTAGCAGAGCATTCTGCCATAGCCTGAACATCATCATGTACGTCCGATCCCTTGCTCCGAACGAGGTGAAAAAGTGCTGTGGAAAGCAAGAAAAGGACATCATCAACTTGAAAATGTGGCAATATTGCCATGTAGCAATATGAAATAATGACTATAGTGTCAGAGTCATGTACAGCAGACCAAGGTTCCAACTCTGGTTATGGGCGCACATGTCAGTGCGCGTGTCTGGTACTGACCTTGTCATTGTCAGTGCACAGCTGGATGGCATTGGGAATGAGTCGGGCCGTCTTCTCCTTGGTCATGCTGCAGATGTCCTTTAGACGAACCGTCAGCTGCATGCATGGGGAAACAACACGCTGAAGACTACAAATACCACAATTAAACCCACTACCCTGGCTTAACCAGCGCCACACTTGACCAGCTGTGCTAAAAAGGACTAAGCATGCTTAGTTTTGGTATAAAGTTAAGGGAAATGTATTGCAACAATCTAGATGCAATCATGGTACATGATCTTTGATTGCATCAGTCAATACCAGTCAACCAGGGACATCCTATGGATTCCAGCAGGATGTGCTTTGGATGACACATATCTCAACATCGACTGTCCTGGTTCTGCTGGGAGTTGCTCAGATGAAGAAGGGCCTTAATCATACACTGAACAAAATTATAAACGGAACAATTTTGTTTTTGCTTCCATTTATCATGAGCTGAACTCAAAGATCTAAGATCTAAGACTATGTACACAAAAGGCCTATTTCTCTACAGTATTGTTCACAAATCTGTCTAAATCTGTGTTAGTTAGCACTTAACATTTGCAGATATAATCCATCCACCTCACAGGTGTGGCATATCAAGATGCGGATTAGACAGCATGATTATTGCAAAGGTGTGCCTTAGGCTGGCCACAATAAAAGGTCACTCTAAAATGTGCAGTTTCATCACACAGCACAATTCCACAGATGCCACAAGTTTTGAGGGAGCGTGCAATTGGCATGCTGACTGCAGGAATTTCCACCAGAGCTGTTGCCCGTGAATTGAATGTTCATTTCTCTACCATAAGCCATCTCCAAAGGTGTTTCAGAGAATTTGGCAGTACATCCAACTGGCCTCACAACCGCAGACCACGTGTAACCACACCAGCCCAGGACCTCCACATCCAGCATCTTCACCTCCAAGATCGCCTGAGACCAGCCACCCGGACAGCTGCTGCAACAATCGGTTTGCATAACCAAAGAATGTCTGCACAAACTGTCAGAAACTCAGGGAAGCTCATCTGCATCCTCGTCGTCCTCATCGGGGTCTCGACCTGACTGCAATTCGTCATTGTAACTGATTTGAGTGGGAAAATGCTCACATTCGATGGCATCTGGCACTTGGGAGAGGTGTTCTCTTCACGGATTAATCCCGGTGGCGGTGGGGTTATGGTATGGGCAGGCGTGTGTTATGGACAACAAACACAGGTGCATTTTATTGATGGCATTTTAAATGCACAGAGATACCGTGACGAGATCCTGAGGTCCATTGTTGTGCCATTCATCCACGACCATCACCTCATGTTACAGCATGATAATGCACGGCCCCATGTTGCAAGGATCTGTAGACAATTCCTGGAAGCTGAAAACATCCCAGTTCTTGCATGGCCAGCATACTCACTGGACATGTCACCCATTGAGCATGCTTGGGATGCTCTGGATCGGCATATACAACAGCGTGTTCCAGGTCCTGCAAATATCCAGCAACTTCGCACAGCCATTGAAGAGTGGACCAACATTCCACAATCAACAACCTGATCAACTCTATGCAAAGGAGATGTGTTGCACAGCGTGAGGCAAATGGTGGTCACACCAGATACTGACTGGTTTTCTGACCCCCCCCTGACCCCTCCAATACAGTGAAACTGCACATTTCAGAGTGGCCTTTTATTGTGGCCAGCCTAAGGCACACCTGTGCAATAATTTAATCAGCTTCTTGATATGCCACTCCTGTGAGGTGGATGGATTATACAGTGGGGAGAGCAAGTATTTGATACACTGCCAATTTTGCAGGTTTTCCTACGTACAAACACCTGTCCACACACTCAAACAGACTCCAACCTCTCCACAATGGCCAAGACCAGAGAGCTGTGTAAGGACATCAGGGATAAAATTGTAGACCTGCACAAGGCTGGGATGGGCTACAGGACAATAGGCAAGCAGCTTGGTGAGAAGGCAACAACTGTTGGCGCAATTATTAGAAAATGGAAGAAGCCTTTTGGTCTAAACTCCACTCGCCGTGTTTGGAGGAAGAAGGAGGATGAGTACAACCCCAAGAACACCATCTCAACCATGAAGCATGGAGGTGGAAACATAATTCTTTGGGGATGCTTTTCTGCAAAGGGGACAGGACGACTGCACCCTATTTGGGGGGAGGATGGATTGGGCCATGTATTGCGAGATCTTGGCCAACAACCTCCTTCCCTCAGTAAGTGCATTGAAGATGGGTCGTGGCAGGGTCTTCCAGCATGACAACGACCCGAAACACACCGCCAGGGCAACTAAGGAGTGGCTCCGTAAGAAGCATCTCAAGGTCCTGGAGTGGCCTAGCCAGTCTCCAGACCTGAACCCAATAGAAAATCTTTGGAGGGAGCTGAAAGTCTGTATTGCCCAGCGACAGCCCAGAAACCTGAAGGATCTGGAGAAGGTCTGTATGGAGGAGTGGGCCAAAATCCCTGCTGCAGTGTGTGCAAACCTGGTCAAGAACTACAGGAAACGTATGATCTCTGTAGTTGCAAACAAAGGTTTCTGTACCAAATATTAAGTTCTGCTTTTCTGATGTATCAAATACTTGTCATGCAATAAAATGCTAATGAATTACTTTATAATTACTTTAAATACAATGTGATTTTCTGGATTTTTATTTTAGATTCCGTCACTCACAGTTGAAGAGTACCTATGACAGACCTCTACATGCTTTGTAAGTGGGAAAACCTGCAAAATCGGCACTATATCAAATATTTGTTCTCTCCACAGTATTGGCAAAGGAGAAGTGCTCACTAACACAGATTTAGACCGATTTGTGAACAATATTTGAGAGAAATAGGCCTTGATAAATGGGGTCAAAAACAAGTGTTGCATTTATAATTTTGTTCATTGTATATGGGATATTATGAAACTGGGATACAATTAAAGACCCACCTTTTTAGTCAGGCCTTTTATAGTATTTTACAGATCCTCTGTGCTTATATAATTATCCTGTGAATACCTTTTACTGCTTCTCTTTTTTTAAGTAATTTAAGGTAAGTGTGCTGCCGAGTTTCATTTGATTTGATTAATTGTCAAAATAAAGGGAACACCAACCTAAAGTGTTTTAACGGGGCGTTGAGCCACCACAGGCTACCAGAATCACTTCACGGAACCATTCAATTGTCAGGAACACTAATGGAGGAATGTGACACCATAATAAATGACATAATTTGGTTTTGTTCTTGGTGGTTGCTGTCTCATGCTCTGCACACTTGGGTTGATATCTGACGACCGAGACAGCCATGCCGTTTACAATGTTTTCACGCTCACTGAACCCTCAGTAATAACCTGTGTCTTGTGGATGGGGGCAGTCATCTAAAGGGGGCATATCCATGTTAGACGTAAAATAAAGGGCAACTGGGTCCACGCAGCATTTTTCCACAGGCATGAATGGGTGTTAGGAACTGATGTGCACCTGTGTGAGAGCACCGGCTATAAACATACTTTGCTTTTTCTCATTTACACATGTTAAAGACACTTGATAAAGACACGTGTCTTTTATCTGGTGCAGGTGTAGTGTTATCATTCCCGGCATGAACCACACACACAGCTCCCCAACAAACAACAGGGTTTATTCCCAGTTCCTACCACGGTTTCCCCGCCCCACTGTCTACCCATCAGTTTCCTACTTTCTAAACAATGTGGTATTTATTTTGGTATTCATACATAGACTGTGTAGGTCCCATGTGGTTTGGTGAGTAGAAATAAGCACATGCCAAACCAGGACTCATGTTTCATATCTGATGAGGGAAAAGCACCAAGAAAAAGAAATCCAAAACATGGTTAGAGAAATAAAAGTAATTGTGGATAAGAGCTTCAACTGAACTACTAAAATGTATGAAGGTAATTTTGAACATTGTGTAGTAAGACACAGAGTAACCCAGTACAAAAAAAGTCTAAAGTCCATACCAGCGTTTCCCAGCGAAAGATGTTGCTATAGAAACAGATCCAGTTTTCTGAGACATAAAGACGCCCCTGCAGCAGGATATCTCTCTGCAGAGCACAGGAGTAGTCTACCACAGGATGAAAGGACAATGTTACATAAATAAACATTAACTATACTAAATGAATGTGCATATATAGATATGCAGATATGTATACACTGTATATATACAGCGCCTCACAAAAGCATTCTCACCGCTGTGCAATTCTATCATCTTACTAAATTACAAAACGTACCTTGATATTTCACTGACGAATTAGCTTTATTATTTTAATTTTTAAATACCAACACTTAAAATCTATTATTGTATGCTGATATTGGTTTTATGTTAAGAAATGTTAGTAAAAAAAAAAAAGTATACAATTAATGGTCTGCAAGCAACATATTCTTTACAAATATTTCCCAACATAAAACAAATATATCTATCCAGTCATCTCATTGCCAAAATCTGAAAAATGCTAGATTGCTCATATTGGAGGATTGTTATAAGCCCAGGTTCTTAAAACATGGGCCCTGTTCATGACAGATTAAACAATCCAGTTCAAAAAATTTGTTGTCTACTATGGTTGGCTCTTGAAACCAAGCGTGCCGCACAAGCCCTGAAAAGTGAAGCCAAAACGTCTCGATCGCCCCCTGGTGAGTGGTCCCAGTATAGGTCATAAACCCCGCCCTCCCCATGTTATTCAATGGGACGCGAGATCAACTAAACAATTAAATTACCCTTCAAATATATTTTTTCCGAAGCTGGTTTCTGTCATTTACTGTAGTTTGTATCACGCTAATGTAAATTCAAGAGTTTGTTTTTAAAATAAGTTTGTTTTTAGTTAGTTATTTAATGCTCTAAAAACGGTGGTGTGACGTCGTGATTCACAGCTGTGATTGACAGCTATCTGAGCCGAGGAGCCACTGAATCTTCGGAGGACTGAGGAGATTGGAACTTTACATTTAATCTCTAAATTTCTATAATTGATATAATTTCACACGGACATAATGGGTTGTTCTGCAGTACATTGTGCTAACCGATCTGGCATTTCCAATCGATCTTTGAATTTTTTTCGGTAAGTTACATTTATAAGCTATTTAATTAGTAAATAAATGTAATGGGCTAGCTAACGTTAGCTAAAAGACAACAAGCCTCGTTAATAGCCATGTTAATAGCTAGCAGGTGATCGTTAGCTAGAAGTTACCAATTATTTTTGTATTAGGCCTATTCTAAATTAAGGTTAAACATGATGTAAGTTAGGCTATAACATATCGTCTAGGTTTAACAAGCAAAGGTTGTACTGTACTTGGACTTGCGATTGATTACGGTATGCGCATTCTGCGAGGGAGAGTGAGGGCGGGGCACAGGGGTGGCGCCGTTGATTTCGCGGCTTTACGGCTTTACTTCCTTCTCGCTACTGCGCATAACTACTGCGCAGAACTGGTCCCAAGATCGCTATCTGCGCAGACGCAAGTACAAGATGTCCGCGCCGTATCAGGACACTGGTGGCTTCATTTTTCACCAATGGAAAAGAGCGAAAGGGCGTCGTCCATTATATATACAGTCTATGCTTGAAACTTGTATTTGCTATACATGTGCAGTTTCATTTTGTAACATTTAAAACAGTTAATTTCACTGAATACACTGGATCCATGCATACAGACATCAGTAGTTTTAAATCACTTATAAATCAACTGAGGACATAGAAAATAAAAGCTGGGCATGTTAAATAGGAGAAAACTGTTTTTGTGAGAAGGGTTTACGATTTGAAGAACAAAGATGTCCTTATTCTGTTCCCTTCTGAACACCACCACCAAGGGTGATAGAGAATAAATAAATACATTTCCATCGTTTATTTTCATATAACTCACCCACGATTAGGCGTTCTGAGTCAGGTAGCTGCTTGAAGAGTTTCCTGAAGTCCTCATTGCGTTGCTTATAAGTGGGACTCAATACCTGTAGATGAAAAACACAAAACACATTAAAAGAGGGACAACCTATTATGAAAAATAACTTGTTCATAAATACTCCACACATAAATATACAAACAGATATAAAAACACGACGGCCTGCGCGATGAAATGATAGTAGCTATTAGGGGCAGTTTTGCCAGGTTACTGCCCAAAACCAGCCCAAAATGCCTGAAAACCAGCCCAACAAAACTTAAGATGCAGTATGCATGTGGAGCCGCGAACCATACCGTAGCAGACGTCTGACTGTGATAACAGCATAGAAACACACGCTATAGCATATAAAGACATAAATTATGCTGCTGCTGCGGTGAAGCTCAGAGGTAACCCAAAAACCCGCCACAAGCGACTTTTTCACCAGCGACATTGATGGAAAAGTAGCCCAGATATTCCAAGTTAGCTCACGAGATCGCATGAGACTCAGCAGACTTTGCAGTCCCAAGATGCAGTCTCCAAGCAGGAGAATGGCCAAAAATTACCCCACCCCCCAACTGGCTTCAAATTGTGACTACAGTCAAATACTTTTTGTGGCACTACTGATTTTGGCAGGCAAGAATATGGTCTTACCCTAATAGTTGAAATAGGAGAACATTATAAATATAATTTATAAAAATATATAAACATTTCAGAGAAATTAAGGCTGAATTATTATCCTTACACTTTAGAAAACACTAGTCGAATACGAAATGGTGTGCTTTCCCACGCGATCAACCTGCCTTAAAAAAATCTAATGAAACACAGCCAAACTGATCATCGATTGCTCCATGTATACAATTAAATTAAAGCTTTTTGCTACGAAGCAAAATCCAGTTTGGGGGGGGGGTGTATAATTTCGCCAGGAAGGAAAATGGCTTTGCCGAAAAAAAAAAAAAAAATGGGGCTAGGGTCAAATACTTTTTGTGGTAGTCAGGTGGTCAACATGAGCTACCAAAATGACTATGAAGTACGCCAGAGTCCCAAGATTGGGGGGGACGGGGGTAATTTCGGCAGGCAGGAAAACGGCTCTCCCCAAAATTGCTTCAAATTGTGACTACAGTCAAATACTTTATAGTATTTATAGAAAACAATAGTCGAATAAGAAATGGGCGATATTTTGTTTATAGTAATACACCTGAAACATAGCCAATCGAAAACTGCAGACAGTGCCTTCCCACGCGATCAGCCTGGCTTAAAAAAAAACAAATGAAACATAGCCAAACGTGGTTATCGATTGCTGCCTTGATATACACAAATAAATTAAAGCTTTTTGCAACGATGTTCAATGAAATATGTAGGCTAAACTGTCCTCTCAACAAGGAAACAAGTCGCAGCAATGAGAATCAAGACAGCGCGCGTTCACGCGAATGGTGGAGATTTTCGGCAGGGGGGGATGATTTCGGCACAACACCGGCACTATTTTCTTACATCATTTCATCTTCATCCGCTTATCCGGTATCGGGTCGCGGGGGCAGCAGCTCCAGCAGGGCACCCCAAACTTCCCTTTCCCGAGCCACATTTTCTTACAGTGCTTACATATTGTTTGTGTCTGTCTGTCACACTTTCGCTCTTTCCACCGGGTACTAGGGATGGGCACAGAAAATTCGAATAACCGAAATGTATTTAGTAACCGAGTACTTGTGTGGGTATTCAATTTTGCTGCAATTTTTCTGGTTGCAATTAATAGACATATCTAAACATTTTCATACGACGATATACCATGACATTTGAAAAATATATAAAGACGCTTTTAAGTTGTTTTTCTAACGTGCATCTACATACGTGTTTGTTGTAACAATCGTCAGTCAAAGCGGTAGTAGAGTGGTGGGGTCCAGTCAGTCAAAAAGACGCAAATGATAGCAAGTGGATGAAATTTTTCGAGGGAAGATTTCATATATTTAGGGGCCTACTGAAAATAATGTACCTTTGTAACGAGCGCCACAAAACGCTCGTTACATTTTGGCTATGGAACCAAGGTGTTTGAGACTGCAGGAAATAGTAAGTTAAGCAAATAGCATATTGCTGGCTAGCTCAGCTAACTAGCTTCCCTAAACTCTTAATCCAATAAACTCAATGTTATGTGTTGATCAATATTATCTTCTAATTATGTACCTACATACTCGCGCTTATCTTACACGAACACCAACTAAACCAATGTTGCACGAGAACGACATCCCCTCCTTTGCGCGTTATGTAGCAGCGCTCATGTTGTAGGCCTATCAGTAGTTTTTAAAACATGGTTTTCGGTAACCGAATACTATTAGGATAGTGAAATCTTGTACAAAACACATCCCTACCGGGTTACCAAAATGCTGCCACACAAACGATTTGAAAGTGACGGGGGCTGCTAATTTCACCCTCACACTCCGTCACGCTGATATATTTTTCAGCTCGACGAGAAATACCGCCACGTTTTAATATCGTGAGATCTCGTGGCACGCCTAGCTATAGATAATGGGTATGTTAGATAGTATATAATTTTGATCATAGCTCGTCAATATAAATGTAATCATTTATATTAATCGTATGCATCTTACAGGAATGAGTAACATCTAAAGCCACACGTCTCAGGAGTGCCCCTCTGCGTAAAGACATGGGCGGTGGTCTTAAAGTGTAATTAAGTGTCTCCAGACTTCTATGAAATATGACTTATAATTACTTTATAAGTCACATATATATACAAGTAGAGTTTGTTAAAACTGAATGTTTCTGTGTTGGAATGATGTGGGCCTATCAAAAATTGTGAATGATTATCTAAGTAAAAATATAAAAGTTATAAAAAAAAGGAAAAAAAAAGAACAATAATTATTTTCAACATTGACAATGCCACTGCGAAGAAGGTATTTACTAGCTACTTCCTTCACAGTAACGCTAAATAAACTGCAGGAAGGCAATACCCGGGGACGCTTGTCCTAATGGCTAGCAGCTAACTACTTCTGTGCAGTTATTGGGGTCCTGTGAACAGACAATAGGGGGAGGTCCTCCACCTAATGTACTGAAGCTCCCTGAATTCCATGCATGGTTTTGCACCATCAAAGACCTGAACAAATAAACCATAGCCCACTAGTTATTGTTTTGAGTGGGAGCTCAGTGAAGCAGAGTGGGAAGAACCTAGGAAGGGAGGTTGGTAGAGCAAAGCACAAGATAGCAAGATAAAACTGGGCTACTGTTTCCTAGTATGCATCTGTTAGGATAGACATAATCTTTAAATTGAGGGTGTGCAATCATAAAATTCAACCGGCACTCCAAAACAAAGCAAGAATTTAAAAACTTTATCAAAGGGTAAAAAAAAAGGTTTCATCAATGGAAAACTCTGCAGGATGTGAATGTGTTTTGAGCTTAGCTACCATGCTAGACAGAGCCATAGGAACTACTGTATACTATAAAATGAAAAGGGTACAAGTCAAACATCCTCTCTCTCTGGCTCTGAACCCACTGAGCACTAGTCAGAAGCCAACCTCAATCCGGTGAAAGAAACCGAAACAGACCAAGTGAATCATTATTCGGAGTCACTCAGGGCATTTAAGTCTGTCACAAATCTCACCCTGTTTACTATGTAGTGCCGCAGAGCCCCTATAGAGCCCTGTGAAAAGCAGGGCCCCATACATTGAATAGGCTGGCATATGGACTACAGTCATCATCAGACAGTTCATTGGAATCTAATGTTCTGGTTTGATAACTTAAAACTAAAACATCAAATGACATTGAATGATTTTCAATCTATGATAAAAAAATCTACGATGCATAATGACATGGGGGGCTTCAAATGTTTTGACTAGCACATACAAAAACATATTTGTCCAAGTCCCCCTTAATGAGACTCAAACTGATTAAATAAAGGGCAAAATGTATGTATAAAAAATAACAAATCCTTTTGAAGTAAATTACCAACTTGGGATCCTCAAACTGTAACTCCCACGCACTAACCCCCTCACACCCATCTCCATCCCAGGCCCAGGTAGGGTGACTTACGGCTGGGACCCTCTCTGACTCCCAGTCCCAGGTCTCCCAGTGGACCTGGGGCTCCTGGCGTTGTGGCTGGGGGATGGACTCTGAATCAGACAGAGACTCACAGTCTGTCTCTGTGTACATGCTGAATGCCGGCTCCATGGCCTGGTTGTCCGTTTTCTCTTGGCTCTCCCCTCCCCCTCGCATTTTCCTTTTCTTTTTTCTGGGGTGGAAGGTGTGAGCAGTGTCTCTCTCCCTGAGGCCTGAAGAGTGGTCTGGTATTCCCCCGTTTGTCGTTGAAGGGATGGAATTCCTCAAGGCCGAAGAGCCAAGCGTTCAGCCCTGACTCATGACTCTGATAGATATATACACACACACACAGAGTGCCTAAGTTTGACCTGTAGTAACCTAAGCCTTCAGGGGACTGGCTGTTTGTCATCAGCCCCTTCCTTTCCCTGTCCCCCACACTCTGTTCTCCCTCTCCCTTTTTCTCTTCTGGTTTGAGCGGAACAAATACAGCGCTTCACTGAAGCTTCCAAGATTCAGGAGAGATGCTAGTATGTCACTCACAACTACACTTCAACCACTATCTAGCAGAGCTTACTAAAACAGAAATACAGAATTCATTAGGGTATATTTTACAAAGCTTAGCAGTAAACTATTACAAAATGTTCTATATAAAACCCTAAAAAAAAATATATATATATATATATATATTTAGTTACAATAAAGTAAATGTGTTCCCTGCTATTAGATACAACAACATTCTGACTTGACTGAAGTACCTAATGTAATTTCTAATGACTGGGGGCACACAAGGTGACATTCCTTCCTCTAACTAGAAGTCCAGACACACAGATAGCAAGAACTCCATAAATCAACTGGTGTCAATGATTACTCTCTTAAATCCATAGAGTACAGTTAGGCATGTGTCCCAAAGGTAAACAGAGGAACTATAGGGAATATTGTGTTACACTCAGGAAGTCACTTTCTTTTGGGAAGGGAAGGCTTTCCACCCTACCTTTCTCACTGGTCCTGTTTCTGGGTTTGAATTGATTAACCCTTGTCTTTAGAGGCCAGTTGGTACTGGTTAATGATGGTTTAAGACTAACTCAGGACAAAGTGTAGACTGGGTTAAAAATAGGTTAAGACCAAGTCAGCAACAGGTGTAGATCAGGTTAAGACCAAATCTGGACCAGGTGTAGATCAGGTTAAGACCAAACATGGACCAGGTGTAGATCAGGTTAAGACCAAACATGGACCAGGTGTAGATCAGGTTAAGACCAAACATGGACCAGGTGTAGATCAGGGTAAGACCAAATCTGGACCAGGTGTAGATCAGGGTAAGACCAAATCTGGACCAGGTGTAGATCAGGGTAAGACCAAATCTGGACCAGGTGTAGATCAGGTTAAGACCAAATCTGGACCAGGTGTAGATCAGGTTAAGACCAAATCTGGACCAGGTGTAGATCAAGTTAAGACCAAATCTGGACCAGGTGTAGATCAGGTAAAGACCAAATCTGGACCAGGTGTAGATCGCATTAAGACCTGGGACAGTTATATGTCAAGCCTCCAGTCATTCTAGAGGAAAATACAACCGAATGCAAAGAGGATTTCAATGGCTGTACCTGCAACACTATGAAGGTGGTTTAAAACCATCCACATGGAGTTCAGAGCTCTCTTACAATGTCCAGGACAGATGAGCCTGGTGAATGAAGCACTCTTGTCACCCTTAAAAGGACTTCAGATAGTGGCACCTCCTGTTGCTGCAGAATGGCACAATCACCTCAAATGATTCCCCAAAGCATCATTCTGTATATCCCAAGATATCACGACATAAACATTCCCAACAGAGGAGAAAAGTATAACTATTTCCACAAATAGAACTACTTGCACAGAAAAACCATTCAAGGCCAAAGTCTCAGCACCTAAACGTTGAACTGAGCAAATAACAATAAAATCCCAAACCAAAAGAGCAGTGGTGTCCCTCTGTCTCTCTCTCTATCCCACTCAGTCGTAGTCTGACACAGAGTTTGTCCTCAGTGAGTAAACAGAAAGATCCTCCTTGGTCAGTCCCGGATGCTTTAGCCTGTCCGACGAAGGACCAGCTACTCATCAATGAAACTGGAGTGTCCCAGGACGACAGAGAGAAGTCCCTGTAACTGACCACACAGAACAGGCCACAATCCCGAGCACACAAGCCACATCCCAAATGTGTACTCCTTCTAGGATACTCCTACTGCAGAGAATGCTTTTAGAAAACAATTCTTAAGGAGCGTTGTGTGGGAGGAGCGTTTATGTGTTAATGGAGAGAGAGAGAGAAAGGGGAAGGATAGAGAAAGAAGGGAGGGAGGAGAAATGGGAGGTCCTATCTGTGGGGAATAGAAGGGGCTGAGTGCTGGAAATGTGTGTGTGTGTGTTTCTCTGCCTGTGTGCATGGCACACACATGCTTGTATCTTCTCACGGACACACACCCCCTCAAACCCCCCCCCCCCCCCGTTCCCACCCTTTCAGGAACAGCCCCCCACTCCCTCCTGTACAGGGCAGCAACAACAAGCCTGAAGTACAGAAAAGGTTCCTTAGATAAGTTCTTCCTCTGCCTCCTCAACGAACTTTGTTGACCCCAGCGTGAAGGGCCAGAGGATGGGTTGGATCCAACTCCCATGTATCTGTGTGTCCACATCCATCCAATCATCCGTCTCCCTAGAGGTGTTGACTTCAACCACACGGGGCAGGTTTTTTCATGGCACGCTGCGAATTTCTTTTCCAGGAAAAGTGAGGGAGGCAAACATGGATTGAAAGGTTTTGTTTGCAGAGATAGAGGCCGACAGAAATGAAGGGGGAGAGGAGCGATCAGTAAGGGTCATTGTATGTGTGCCAGAGTGTGTCATCCATGGTGTAAACAATGTAGCAGGGCCAAGGACAACGCCCCAAACCGACCTCTTTCTCTGTCCCTCTCTCTCTTTCTTTCTCTCCCTCCCTGCCTACCACCGACTCCTTCGATCTCTGGACATGAGGTGAATGAACTCCCTCTCACAGGGCTGATTTGGGGTAAGGGGCTTGGGAGGGCCCCCCACTCTCTCATACCAAAAAGGTGATTCACACAGCTAGACTGCCCTCCCCTCCAGCCTGCCCCACTCCACCCCCCCCCCACAAAAAACATCTGCCTGAGACACTGCAGTCTCGGAAATTACCAGAAGGAACAAGGGAGGTGTTTCGGTAAGACACACCGTAAAGACACACTTTGCAATAGAGAAATGTTTTGTTTGTAGATGAAGCAGTTTAAGTGGTGCCTCCACACTTTTAAATGATCTGTGGTGAACATGTGGCAGTGTGTTGGATAGCAGCCTGCATATCTTTGTCACTGCAGGGTGCATTAGGGATGACTAATATCCTCTCTTTGCCCCTGTTAGCTTTTCCTGTTCTAAAGACTTCCAATGAATTGGAAGTATAAATTAAACCTGTTGAGCATATACTGTAAAAATAAATAAACATGATATTTAAACATAAATATATCCACACCCAGACAGTATTTAGAGTATATACTGTATTTAATACACCTGGAACAACAAGTTATCAGGCATTGTTTAAACGACCCTAGTAGTTTAAAAAACACATTTGACTGTGGCTTTTCACAGCGTGTGTTAAAGCCATCATGTGGTGAAATGACACATTTCAAATTGAATCCCTTTGTGTGTTTCTTTCATTTATTTGGTTGTGTGAAAAGGTTTGGGCTCTTGGATCTTGTGGTCATTAAGTAGCTCATTCAACACAGCCTGCAAATACTAACACAATATGTTATAACACAAGACATGTGGACTCAAGAAATTCTGCTTCTGGGACAAACAACAAAGACCTGAATTGGTTCCTCATCAGTTCAGTCAGATAGTGGTTTGCATTTTCCAGGTCTCTACACAGGATTAGGCTCAGAAACACCTCATCTGTCTCTAATTAGGCATGACCAAGACACTGTATTGTGTTTAAAACATAGCCTCATCAGTCACTGGAGTCTAGTGACACTGGACTACTTGGACTAACTCCAACATAGACACTCTGTTTTGAGAATTCACTGTTCACCACATTGAGAGCTTTGCACTGAGATTTCAATGTACAGTTGTGCTCAAAAGTTTGCATACCCTTGGAGAATTGATAATATATTAACCATTTGTAAAGAAAACATGAGCGAGCAGGCAAAACACATGTTTTTCATTTTGACCCACATTCAACTGTAGGTCAAAACAGAATGGCATAATCATAAAACAAAACATGGAAACGAAGAAAAAAATGAACTGACCCTTGTTCAAAAGTCTGCATACCCTTAGTTCTTAATACTGTGTATTGCCCCCTCTAGCATCAATGACAGCGTGCAGTCTTTTGTAATAGTTGTCTATGAGGCCCTGAATTCTTGCAGGTGGTATAAACTGCCCATTCATCTTGGCAAAATGCCTCCAGGTCATGCAAAGTCTTTGGTCGTCTTGCATGGTTGTGACCATAAAGCTCTATTTTGGTTTTGTCACTCCAAATGAGTGTGCCAGAAGCTGTGAGGCGTGTCAAGATGTTGTCGGGCATCTTGTAACCAGGCTTTGTTGTGGCATTGGCGCAGGAAAGTCTTCTTTCTGGCAACTCGACCATGCAGCTCATTTTTGTTTAAGTATCGTTGTATTGTGCTCCTTGACACAACCACACCATCTTTTTCCAGAGCAGGCTGTATTTCTCCTGAGGTTACCTGTGGACTTTCCCTTTGTATCCCGAATTCTTCTGGTAGTTTTGCCTGAAATCTTTCTTGGTCTACCTTAACTTGGCTTGGTATCAAGAGATCCCTGAATTTTCCACTTCTTAATAAGTGATTGAACAGTACTGACTGGCATTTGCAAGGCTTTGGATATATATTTTATATCCTTTTCCATCTTTTTAAAGTTCCATTACCTTGTTATGCATGCCTTTTGACAGTTCTTTTCTGCTCCCCATGGCTCAGTATCTAGCTTGCTTAGTGCATCCAAGTGGGAGCTAACAAACTCATTGACTATTTATACACAGACACTCATTACAATTTAGCCACAGGTGTGGAAAATTCACCTATAATCGCCATTTTCACCTGTTTGTATCACCTTGTGTGTCTGTAACTAGGCCAAACATTCAAGGGTATGTAAACTTTTGATCAGGGCCATTTGGGTGATTTCTGTTATCGTTTTGATTCAAAAAGGAGCCAAACAACTATGTGATAATAAATGGCTTCATATGATCACCATCCTTAAATAAAAGACGATGATCAGTCATAGTTTCAAAATCAATGCCAACATTTTCTGGCAGGGTATGCAAACTTATGAGTACAACTTTATGCCAGCATTTGAAACTATCCTAAAACATCAGTAATATTTTGATAAGAGTGCTTGGTGAAAAAACCAAAGGGCAGCCAAACACTAAAGTGTCCTAGGTGACTGACACTTTTAGATCAAAATGTACCCAGTATTCTATGGAATCTTCTTTCAACTCCTTAAAGGCAGTTGTTGGAATTCAAGAACACTTATTAGCAAGTACATAGTACTATTTGAGGTTTTGTAATGTATTTTAGAGGTAAGGGGGAAAAGTATGCCTAGGATCATATAATTATGTGGATTTGTTTGAATTTCCTTTGCACAAATACGGAAAAACAATTGTGTTGGTTGGTTCAGCAAGATATAACACCCAACACATTAGCCAGTGTAAACTAAACATGCAACATTTTATTGTTGACATTGGATTCATTTAGTGGCATATAAATAACCAAAGTAGCTAGCTAGCATAACAACAAACCAAATGCCAGAAGCAAACCCTCTGTTAATAAGGACGCCCAGCTGTGTTGATTATACGATCTCCTGTCCACACAAACAGAAATACATCTGATGGATTGTTAGCCCTCTATGCTCTCACAGGTTTTCAACTTTAGGATAATCTGAAAAACGCAAGTACAGATTTTGCGCCACTGTGTCTCATAAATTCCCTCTTCCTGTTGATGTTCAGAAACAGGAAGTTCTTCACATTATTGAAAACCCACTAGGGTTAGGGCAAATTCGTTTGCATAGCCCAGTGCCCTGGTTGGGGGTGATATTTCACTTAAAGGACCAATGGAATGGTCAGATTCTTTCTCATTCAGCCAAATCAATCTATTCAGCGGTCAGTTATTTTTTTACATTATGAGGTGGTGCCTAATAAACATGACCGATACCAACACAGTGGTTGAAATGAAGCCATGTTCTGATATACTGCTGCCCTGTACGCCTATAATTAGAAACAGACGAAAGGGAAGAGTTTGACTGAGCGCTTCTGGTGATGTTAGTGGTGGGGTTAGGTCTGAGTTGATCTGACTCATTCAGCCAAAGGGAATCCCTTCATATACAGATGTGGGCACCTCTACTCTACTGACCCGGGCCCTAACGGCTCTGGGAAGAAGTGGTGCCCTGTGTAAGGAATAGGGTGCCATTTGGGACTCAGCCCTGATCCAGAGTACATGAGCCTGCTGGGTTCATCAGAAAGATGAAGGGAGATGGACTCATCACGCCACAATGGACTTAAATTACCTACACCGCTTATCACCATTCTTGCTGTCATGAGGCCACTAAATGCAACAGCAGACCAATATACTTACTTACAGAAGTGCAGATGATGCGCACGCACACACACACAAGCACACACACACACGCGCACACACAAAAGCATAACAAACCATGAACACCATATTGCTCACACACACATCAGGGCCGCTTTTAGGCGTAAGTTCAAGTTCAAAGTTTATTTATCAAAGCGACAAAAGTGGTCACGACATAAGCGGGGCCCCAAATAACATTTGGCATAGGGCCCCCAAAAGTCTGGAGCTGGCCCTGACACACACATATATAATCAAGGATCAAGGCAAGCCTAGTTCAGCTGGCCCGCAATAGAAAGTGACGATTGTTGTTGCCCTCCCTGGATTGAAACACAGGACTCCCACGTAACAGGCTATGTTGTTTACCATTACACCACGGAGCTAAGCATTAGCCGAGTGTTCGTATAGCATTTCAAAATGTGATCATTTTGTCACGCAGTAACATCATGTCGAGGTTGAATATGTCGCTAGACACCATTGAGACTTGTGTTCAACTGACTAACATTTCTTATTAAGTTTACCTCCAACCACAAATAGCATCTATGAACTGTATGGCTTTTGCCACTGGCCGTTTAAACAGCTTATTAGCCATTCGTGAATGACATTGACACAAAAACAATCGAACAATCAATGTAAGTAACGATAACTGCCTTTTTCGTCAAGTGAAAAGACGAGAGAATCATGTAGCCAGCAAACTTTTTGTCTGTCCAGTACAAATCCTAATGCATTATGTGTTTAAACTGCGTCGGGAGTCGAAGACGCAACCTGCTGTTCCATAGTTTGCGTCACTAACCACAACCCTACTTAACAAGAGTTAGTCATTCAGTTTGTCAAATAATCGAAACACAAACACACCAATTTGACTGAACTTCTTCCTCATACTGAATCAATGTCATTTTTCTCCAGTGGCAACTGAGGAAATGTTCATGACTCATTTAATGTCATTTAAATAAGCCTCTAATTATTTTTCTGTCTATGAGAATTGAATTAACAAGTTCAAAGATTGGAGTTTTTAAATCTGCATAGAAACATCTAGCCCTTCTAAAACTAGATAGTGAGAAGATGCAGTATCCATCATTAAAGTAACAATTAGCAAATCATTCACCATGAGACTGTACTGATCAGAAAGGAGCCTTTTAATATGGGAAAATATACTCAGGTGCCAGTTCATTAGAAACACCCATCCAATACCAGCATGGATTCAACAAGACATGGATTCTACAAGACATGGATTCTACGTGGTGTAGGTAAGGTTCCACAAGGATGTGGGTCCATACTGTGACACCATCACCCAGCTGCATCTCATCCCAAAAGTGCTCCATTGGCCTTCTAACACACTGTCACAATCACACACTGTATGTGGCCCATGTGGGAACCAAACCCAGAACTGCTAGCACCTCACTGCAACCCACTGTGCCATGGGGACATGCAACACGCAAAACACACATGCAGCCCATCCAGGACAGAAAGGAAAAGAGGAAGTGACTTACGTTGTACCAGCTCTGGCTTTTCTGTGGTCACAAACAACAGTCCAATGGCAAGGTGGAAGAGACAAGGAAAAGAGAGAAAGATGAGACAGGTTACTGCTAGAGCAAAAATAAATAAATGAATAAAATGAATTATCCTGCTTCTATCCAGTCCCACTACCAACACAACTTCACTCATATCAACCAGAAGAGGGCAGCATTGGGCAACTTACAAAAATCTGGGAAAATCTATTACCTATCTATTAATGTGTGTTAATCCTCTTTACTGTGCATTAATATATTGTAATATATTGTATTATATTGTATTATAGGCCACTGAAACACTATGTCTCCTAAAGAGCAGATTATTCCCTGTTGTACACAATTGACCAGAGTCCAGAGGGTTCTGCTCAGTACTAATGGACTAGTCAGGGGAGGCTGTGTCTCCTACATTTGGGTGACTATGATGGTCACTGGACCACTCCGGAACAGTCCAGCGTTTGTTCCTGCACTGTTCCAGGATGCTTTAATTTCTCTTCCTCTTATTGTCTGCTTGACTTGGCTGTCTGTAAACACACTGTTGGTCTGCAGTGCCAAAGAGTTTTTCATTGCGAACGGTTAATTAGCAGAACAAGGCCTCCAGGCCTTAGGCTCGTTCAAACACGGGAGGGTCGTTTTGACAATGCTGTGGGGTTGCGTTAGAGCCTCCGGTACCAGGGTCCTGGAATGGGCAAAGGTTGTCAAGAAATCTGCACATCCTTAACCTAAGGCGAGAACTGAAAACTGCAGTCACTGGAGGGCACTCCTCAAACATGAAAGAATTAGAGCCACTTGCTGCTGAAGAGTGGACTAAATTTGCCAGTAAAAAGGTGCAGCAAGCATATTGCTGGCTATAAGAAGCCTTTGTTGGCAATTATCTGTGCCAAAGGCTGTGCAACCACGTGTTAGCTCTGCGGTGCCAATTGTTTTCTGTTTGATATCTGTTTATATATTCTACATTTCAATTGTTTACATATAGTACTGTTAATATACACTTATTAAATAACAATATAGTGCATGGTTGTGAATATATATGGACTCTACTGTATTGGTGAATACTGCACAGCCACTGTCCTATTTGAATGTTATTTGAATGCAACAGACACCACAACATTATCAAGGCAAATACATGTATTCTAGTTTAAAGGTGCTACACATGGGTTTGGTCCCCCTTATGGAAGGTAGATGAATTACAATTACATTATTCTTCATTCAAAACAAGTCTCCTCTCCCTTGCAACACAAACTAGTGGAGACGGACTTTACTTTCAGTTTAGTAAATCAGTTTAAATAAACAGAAATTGTAGATTTTCAGAGACAGGATGTTATAAAAGAAAATCTATTTAGCTGCTTACTCCAGCAATAAAAAAATTAAAATGGTATTCCCATTTTGACAACTATACTGGGCTAACGGGAAAAATAAATATTCAAACATGACAGCCAGTCACACCGCTGATAGGTAAGTAATACTGTGAAACGTGGCCATTCAACAATTTGTGCAGATACACTATTACAACTAAAATGGAATCATTCCACAGAATGTGTAGCACCTTTAAGTTCTAGTCCAAATCCAAATTCACACTGTGGTCCTCTCACAGTGGAATGGACAGCAAGACCAGACCTGGTATGTAGACAGTCTGGATCAAACTACCACCGGGTTTCATTATCTCTGGTGTGTAAAGCTTTTGTTCCTGCCCAGCACTTATGTACCAGCTCCTAATAATCACCTTCTCTCTGGGTCGGAGAAAAAGCCCATACACCCAGAATAGGAAACTGAAACACACATTATAGACTCTTCACATGTACACACTTGGGCTGATGGCTCTTGGTGATGACACAGCTGTTTATTAAGACGATAAGTAATCATAAAAGAAGAATCTAGTTTTGGTTGGGCTGCTAATCTGTCAGCCATACTGTACATACTAAAGAGAAAGGGTCCAGTTAGCAACATTTAACGCATAATATCTTAAAGACGTCACCCGCTGGTTGCACTGATTTTCTGGTCCAGACAACCTTCTAACCAGATACATTGATATCAGTCACAACCATGTCTGGAATTTAACAGTGAGTATACTGCAAGCACATAAGAAGATCATGACATCTTGAGTATTAATGTACAGCATACCAAGGAACAGTGTGTGTGTGTGTGTGTTTGTTTGTGTGTGGAGGGGGGGGGGGTACTGTAGGTTTAATAGGGACATGAAGGTGGGGCATCAAATAAAAGATCAGTGCTTACTTTTATCAATTTTAGTCTGTCATACTGGAAAGAAAATCAACACAGACAAAAGCAGTCATGCAGATGAGAGATTAGGCATTAAGAAGACACAGATTTCACATTAAGACAGACTGGAATTACATGACAGTGTGCTAGCTACCGGAGAACAAATGAACACAGACACAATCAGCTCTGCACATGAGATGAGAGGACACACATCTGATGTTTTCCATATATTAAGACACGCTGCAGGGAATGACAGAGGTGGAATCATGTGGATGTGTTGTCAGCGGCTTTCATGTGTTGCTTACGGTTTTCCAAAAGGGAGTCTGATGATGTTTATTGCTTCCTATCTGTCAGAGCCTTAAGGGAGAGGATAAGAAAGAGTGTGCAGGGGAATGCGTGTACGGTGTGTGGACAGTGTGCGGGGGAATGCGTGTACGGTGTGTGGACAGTGTGTGGAGAGTATATGAATGGTGTGTGGACAGTGTGTGGAGAGTATATGAATGGTGTGTGGACAGTGTGTGGAGAGTATATGAATGGTGTGTGGACAGTGTGTGGAGAGTATATGAATGGTGTGTGGACAGTGTGTGGAGAGTATATGAATGGTGTGTGGACAGTGTGTGGAGAGTATATGAATGGTGTGTGGACAGTGTGTGGAGAGTATATGAATGGTGTGTGGACAGTGTGCGGAGAGTATGTGGACGGTGTGTGGACAGTGTGCGGAGAGTATGTGTTTGGTGTGTGGACAGTGTGCAGGGACTGTGTACTCAAACTGAGGACATAGATATCAGTGATGACTATTCCTTCTGGCCTTCCACCTCCAGTCCAGAGCCATGGGAGGCTGGTCACATGACAGATACACAACCCCCTTTCTGGGGTCAATGCCTGTGTCCACCCACCCACTTTCCTTACTGTCTGAACTGTGTAAAAACAATGAAACAGTATATATTCAACCTCCCCAGTCCATATCTCAGCAGCTAACTTGGTTCCGTTAGATGCAGAGCTGTGTATTTGTATCTGTGTGTGCGTGTGCGTGTGTGTGTGTGCGTACATGCCTTCAAATATTCATGCTCGGGGTCTGTCCTGGTACCACAGCAATGCTACAAAACACCACAGAACAGACTTTACTGGTACAGCACAATCCTCAATCAAATTCAAGGAACAGTATGAACAGTTGCTTTAAAGAGAAGTTTCCCCTAGGTACAGATCTGAGATCAGCGTCCAAGATCAGCGTCTGAGGGAAACTTCACCGGTAACACAGAGCATTTCAGACAGAAAACCACATAGGGAATCATTTTGGATAGGTCAGGCGAGAGTGTTAGAACAGGTCTGGTCGTGTTCATTAGGCACCAAACTGAATATACAGAAACCAGAAGGGACTACCTGGCCAATAAGAAACCATTGCAAAAATGGTTTAAAACACTGGATGTTCCGTGCTTTTATGAACACAATCCTGACAAAGTGTTAGACAAGGTCAAGAGAAGTTAAAGACGGTTAAGATAGCAAAAGCCATATTTCATGATACAAGTAGTTTATACTTTAATGTAGACTCTTAATAGCAAGGTAGGAAATGTATGCAGATAAATGGTCAATGTAGAGATGAGAGGTTAACGGGTACATAGCAATAAGACACAGAAAGTGGGGGAAACCCCAGTGACTGTTATTGATTTAGGGGCAGCACAGAATAAAGAGGAATGGACCGGCCAAATAAATGAAAAGGTTTGTTAGAAAACAGTAGAAAAGGGTTAGATGGGCAAAAACGGGGCAAAGCAGTGAGTTAGCGCTCTGACAGTATCTAGCATGATACGAAGGGGACAAGGACAGGTCAGTGCAGGAGTAGGTATAGTACATGTTAGCAAAGGGGGTACGCTAGATCAGGCTTAAATCGTTTAGCACAGAGTGGGTTGGGAACTCTCATCGGATAGGGTACGGTAGGATGTGTAAAAAGGACAAAGGTCAACAGTGGAAAAGAGGAGAAACCATTAGCGTACCGCAGGGATAAAGGGACAGGTCACAAAGCATGAGTACAAGTTGCTACCGGGAAGGAGAGAGACCAGAAAAAGAGAGATGCTTACTTTGGAAAGTCGCTTGTGAGACTAGCATGCATGAGAAGAAGAACAAAGAAAATCAGAAAAGAAAGAAACAGCAAATTCATAAGGAGGAAAAAGAATCCGTAACAATTTAAGTTGCCGATTTGGGCTGGTGGGTGCTTTTGAAGACGATTCAGATGGTTCAGAAATGCAACAGCAATGTATTCAAAGTAAAACAGAGTTATATGGCTTACAAAAGCATGACAATTGACAGATGTCAATCCCTGAGAGTGGAAATGACAGGAAGACATCTGCATGGTATGGAATATGAAGGAACTTCAGAATAATATAATGAAGTAAACTAAGTATTTTACTAAGAAGACAATTAAAAAAAAAATCTCTACTGAAGAGCAGAGAAACTTTCTTCATAGTGATCTATGCAGTTGTATCTGTTGTTAAGATAGGAATGTAGACAATGCAAGACGAGTGTTTTACTTCTACTGTGTCTTTGCACTTGAGTGCCAGCATAAATGTTCACCTTTGAATTGTTCACTCCCTATAGACTATTGTATGTAACACTTCAAGTTGCCCTACTAATTACTATGTAACGAGTAATAACGGAATTAACAGCACAGTAGTTAAATATTGTAGGTAGAACTCCAACCTGGTAAAGCCTATTGAAACTGTTATTAACTGTAAGCTTATTATTGTGTTGTTACCTCTGTAAGATCAAGTAACTGAGGTTGTGCCTTATAATTGATGTTACCAGGTCCAATCATTTAAATATTTAGATCAATAAGGATACACAGTTTATTACATTATCATAACATGTTGGTAAGAGCAACAGACAAGGTAATTAACAGATGGATTTCACACATACAGTCTCAAAACATGCGTTACCTAATGGAACAGGCGAAGTAGCATTCAGAAAGTGAATTTGTAGTCACACATTCCTCGTTCCAATTGTGCAACATCTGCCTCCACCTCAATCCATCATAATGTAGTTTACCATTGGCAGTTATACTTCCCTACCCATGTAACTACTGCGTTGCCGCCTCAGTTATGTCAGTAGTACCGTGCACATAGCTTTGAGGGCAACTTAATGTGAAGTGTTAACGTATTGGTCTCCGGCCGTGTGCGTGCGCGTGTGTGTGTTATATTGGCTATATGTTCGGTCCAGGCGTAAGGGCTCACCTTGGAGTTCTTGCCCCCGTGGCTGCGTGTGGCAGAGTGTACCGACTGGCTGTAGGTGCGCTGTACCACCTGCTCCGGGGTGGAGGGGGACTTGTCCTTGTCCGAGGGTGGGTCCAAGTGACCCTTCTCCACCATGTTCTCACCGCTGGGCTCCAAGCTCTGCTGGGGCGTGGGAGAGCGAGAGCGATGGCGCAAGACAGGCGAGCAAGCAGGTGTGCTCCGGTTGGAATTGCTGGCAGTGCTGTGGCGGAGGAAGGGAGCGGGAAGAGAGAGAGTGATTCCAATTCCTGTTTCGACTGGGATGTTCACTGCACTTATGGGCTGAATCCTAACGATCCAAACGTGTACTCGGTGATAAAGGGCCAGATGGATGGTCATTTGTTTGCAGAGTAAAACCTATTTAAAATTCTACGGATTTGGCTATGTGGTGCCATTTTAAGGGTCATATTCTACACCTGTACAGATGGTGCCTGGTCTTGTGTGTGTTCAATATGATGTGGGGTGGGATGTCAAGACAGAAGCCATTGCTCACAAAAAAAAATAAACATCTAAGCCTGCATGCATATTCTGGTCAGAATATAGCAGACAATGAATAGCTGAAGGGATTTTGGAGCCGACCTAACTTCCCTCTGCCAGAAAGCTGAAGTTAAAGAAGAATTCCACCTTCTAATATGACAATAATCCAAAACACACAGCCAAATCATCCAAGAAATGGTTTGCAAAAAGGACAATCAATGTCCTGAAATGGCCCAGTCCTCAATTCTACAGAATGTCTGTGGCCTGACCTAAAGAGGAGATCCCCAGCAATTTCCCTGAGCTTGAAAAGAGTTGGATAAAATTGCAAAACTCAGGTGTGCTAGGTTGACAGAGACATGTTCAAATAGAACGGGTGTACTGCTGAACTCCAAGCAAAAGGTACTACTACAAAAGGTACAAAATATTGTGGGGTGTGCAAATTATACTCAACATTGGGTGTTTTTTTTATAAATGTTATTATCCACTGTAAGTGGATAATGAATTAATGATCTACTTACATTGTAATTGTTGGTTGCATGATCTAAATGAATATGAAACAGCCATGATTTGTGTTGATTTCAGCCTTTATACCAACACAAGCTGCTGTTTCAAAAAGGGCTGGGATACCTTTGATATCTAAAGTATTTATCTAAAGTTGAAACTTGTGCATTCTACAATTACATTGTAACATTCAAAAGCAGGAAGTTGAACAGACTTAAACAAATAAAAATGACTTCTGTTCAGAGTCTGGATCAGTGTCATACTGTGTCCCTACAGTACCGTGTGAACTAAAAACATAAAACATATAAAAACATAGGTCTTTTAAAAAAAGGCTTCCACTCCAAGTTTTGTTCGACCATCAGATTATTTAAGAAAGCAGCAGGAATCTCCCAATCAAAAAAAGTGTGTTCACTTTAGTCTTAAAAACTAAAGGGAACCATGATGAAGCACTGCCTTTGCCCTTGACAACAGAGGACCATTTTCTACACTGCTGCACTATATAGTCTCTAAGAGGACGTAGTCATCCATCGTCTCTGAGTAGGACTGCTAATCAAAGATCAGTTTTCCTTTTAAATCAGAATGAATAATAAATAAAGGGGGACCTGATCTAGCGGCTGGCAGATTCAGTAGATGTACTTCATTTGACGTCAACCGAGGCACTTTGTTGGTGCGGCTCAGTGGAGAGAACAGTAAACCCACTAAACCCTCTTCACGGTTGCTGAGAGAACAACTGCTCTGCTGCAGAGCTGGCACCCATTCCTTTCCTCCCTCAATCCCTCCCTCCCTCCCTCCCTCCCTCCCTCCCTCCCTCCCTCCCTCCCTCCCTCCCTCCCTCCCTCCCTCCCTCCCTCCCTCCCTCCCTCCCTCCCTCCCTCCCTCCCTCCCTCCCTCCCTCCACCTCCATCAGTCTCTCTCCCTTTATTCCAACAGTAAGCTCCAACCCAGCGTGTCCCTGTGGGGTATCCTGACACCACTTTATTTACTCCTTCCGTTTCCCATCCTCTTTCTCCGGTTTACAACCCTTTCTATATTACCCGGGGCTTCGGGTGCAAATTGTATTATTTAAGCAGTGTGTGTGGGTGTGTGGGTGTGTGGGTGTGTGTGCGTTTGTGTGAGACCGGCTGGGAAAGCAAACAGATTCCAAAACAAGAAAGAGAGAGGACATAACTCACAGCACTGCACTTATGGGAGATTTCATTTTACTCCTGTGTGTAAACAACACTTCCATAATACTCAATAATTCACTTAAGAAATTTAACTGAGGCTCATTTTTTTGGAAATACTTTGGTTTGAATTTTGACATTCAGATAAGAATGAATCAAAGCCATCAAACACAGCACATTAATGATGTGTTAATTGAGGCAGAGTGACTAGATGGCAGCTGCTGTTATGTTATTAGCTCTGTCTCAATAGAACAGAAAGTTCAACCATGAAAACACTTTCAGGCCTTTCTTTAGATATCAGCAAAACATAATTTGTAAATGAGAAGCTAGCTAGCTAACCATTACAATGCCATGGCAAAGCAACATTTCTAAAAAATGTTTTTTATCAAAACAGGACAAATTCTATTTAGCTATGGATTTAATTTACAGCTCAAATGAAAGGTGTCAGCAAATGATCCCAGATCTAGAAGTAGCAGCTTGTAAATTAAAGTAGCCTAAGCCAGATTCAACAGCTGTAGCTACTACATGAACTCACACCTGTCACATCTACTGCTGTTGTCTTTTGTGGAATTAATAACACGAACAGGGTCATATACAGTTTGCTCTCTCATTGAGCCTACAGTAAAGCTTTAGCAGACTTGTTCTTCTGTCCCTTAATTCATAAATTCAATGATCGTTAATCACAATCAATTACACATCTCACAAATTGAAAGTAAGAATTGGGTTGCTCAGAACTATTTCTTTTATAATTATCCTCCAAATTGATATACAGATCTGGTCATTCAATCCAACCTTTAACCAGTGTTAAATGACTCCATCTGCACCCCTGACCGCCTCCTGAATGGCTGCATCACTGTCTGGCATGGCGACTGCACCACCCATGATTGCTTCCAGGGCTTTTACAAAAGGCGCTGTCAGATGAAGGCCCTAAATATAGTCAAAGACTCCAGCCACCCAGCCAAATAACCTTCTTTGTACTGTACTACTGCATTGCAGGTATGGCAGGCGGTATCAGTGCCTTAAGTCCAGATCTGACAGGAACCCGTTCAGCTCTGTCACTGAGCCATGCGACTGTTGAAGAAGACTGCAAAACGAGCATCAAATAACTGCCCAATCTATCTGCATTGTTCTGTTTTTGTACTACCAACCTTTGATATTGACAACATGCACGAACCCACTGGAGGCATTCGCACATACACTCGTACACACTCCCTCAATCACACACAAACCAACACCCATCTTCATATGCGTACTGGCGCCGCACACAAACATGTTCACACTAATCACATACATGAGTGGCTGTTCACTTTAGCCCCACCTGTATGTACATAAATGACCAGAAGCACCCCTGCACGTTGATCGGGCACTGGTATTCCCTGTACACAGCCATGTTAACTGACACTCCCACATCTCAGGTCCTAGCAGGTGAGAGTGGTATTATGATTGGGCGGATGTGATTGACCTCCAGTGCTGTGAGCGCATTTGTGTGTGTTGTTATCTTACCTAAGGGACAGTTGGTGCATGAGACGCCAGACACTCTCTTAATTCATAACTCTATCAGTTCTCATCTGGTCTATTACAGACTAGACAGGAAGCCGCCCTGGTACACACAGTACTGGGATGCTGATTATAGCTGGATAGGAAGACTAGGTGGTGTGTGTTAGTGCGGCTGTGTGTTTGAGGGGAGGTCATGGGACCTCATGTATAAATCTTGCGTACGTTTCTAACAAAATTATGGCGTATGTCGAAATCCTACGATTTGCGTGCACACAACATTATTGGGATTTATCAAACTGTCGTACGCAACACATACGCATGCTTAGGTTAATAAATCAGACCACTTCTGCGTAGTAAACGAGCTTACGGTCTCCGCTCAAAGAACGCCTACAATTACCCATAATAAGGTATCCAAAGAAGCCCTATTGACTATGCTATTTCAGTCGACACAAGCAGTGGAGACCGGTCAGAAAAAATTTACTAGAAAATACATTTCCCATAATGTGAACTTCAAATAATATTATCTGATATAGAATCTAAAAAGTTGTCATTTTCGAATCATATCAAGTTGCCCGACAAGCAGTCATAAATATTCCGCATTGCAAGACGATGTTGTTAATAAAATAGTGATCAGATATCAGTCAATGTGGACGCGAGAAAGCGATTTGCTGCACTCCTAACTAGTGTTGTCAAAAATATCGATATTTTGATAAATATCGATACTGAAATTTCTGAACGGTACCAATACTCATTTCCCGAAGTATCGATACTAGCCGCGCTTTCACTTTCACTTGTCTCCAAAGGCGCGTTGACAACCACCACACGCGCACTCGCACTCCCACTCGTCTCATTCGCTCTGGTTAGCAAAGGTGAAGTGAATGGAAAGATGGCGAGTGCAGCGCCCGTGCGACCGGCTTTGGTTGATAAGGAACACAGCAGGAGTGCTATCTGGAAATATTTTGCATATGAGGCAAATGAACATGGAAAGCCGAAGGACACAAGCAAGCCAATATGCAAGAGATGCTACAGAACAGCGCTAACAAAAGGCGCTAACACCACTAATATAGCAAAGCACTTGAGAGACCGACACCCGGATCTGTATAAAGAATTTCTCAAGGTTGGTATTATTATTATACATTACTGACACTCTATCCTCCAATTTGATACTGTTAAGAGCTTTGACACAATCTGTATTGTTAAAAGCACTATATAAATAAAGGTGACTTGACGACTTCATGTCGATCCAGTGAGCACAGTTTTCGCGTGTGATGCACGCACGTTTGCGTTTAAATCTGTTCATCAAATTAATGTATTAACCAGCTTTTATGACCGATGAGCAATGCATTTGTTACAGTATATTTTAATCTTTGATAACTGTAGGTATTAGGTAATAAAAATATAACGGATCATGTTAGCTCTGGTCCAATGAAAAAATATTAACAAATAGAACTTTGGATTTTAATCAGTACATGTATTAGTGAATGTTAGTTTAAATCAACTTTTAACTTTGATTAAAAAATGTTTTGTAAGTATTTTTCATTGCTTATTCATGTTAACAAATATCTATTACCATTAACCTAAGTTTTTAGATTAGTTCATTCAGTTCATTTTAAAAGTGTGGTCTAAAATGTTTATTAAAGTTTGGCATTCTCTTGTAGCACCAGAAAGAAGATGAGACTCGACCTGCAACAAAAACAACACAATCACAACCTACACTACCAGCTGTATTTGAACAGCAAAGTAAGTATGAAGCAAACTCAAATGAAGCCAAGAAGTTGAACAGGGCTGTAGCAGTGTACATCTGCATGGATCAGGTTCCTGTGTATACTGTTGAGAAACCTGGCTTCAAACAACTTCTTGAACATTTGAACAACAGGTATGCCCTTCCTTCACGCAACTTTTTCATGCACACTGAAATCCCAGCCCTATATAACGAAACAAAAGAAATAGTAATGAACCATCTTGGAAGGAAAACCTTTTTTTCATGCACCACTGATCTGTGGACAAGCAGAGCCACTTCCACGTTCATGGCAGTAACTCTGCAATTTGTCCCTGAAACCTGGGACATGCAGAGCTGGTGTTTGGGCTGTGTTGGGCTCAACACTGAGCACACTTCTTGGCATACTTTATTGGTTTTTGAATGTAATGCAATCTGAGAGGCTTTTGAACAAGTGCACTACCTCAGGACATTTTTGTTAATGTAAAATATATGTTCTAGACTTGTTATATTTAGCTTTAAATAAAAAAATAACCCCTTAATATTGTGGCAGTTTTTTTCTCTGTGGTATCGAAAATGGTATCGAATATCGATATTTTTCAAGGTATCGTATCGAAGTTAGAAATTCTAGTATCGTGACAACACTACTCCTAACGTGTCCTAACTACAGGAGGTGGGCAGCGTGACATATTTTCTCTATTGACTAGCAAATCGCTGGCATCATTGGGGGGGTCTGAGTGGAAAAGTCCTAGATGTCAACACCGATCGACATTTGCTGTGGGGTAGTTGCAGTAACGGATCATTTGCCATTAGGCTAATCATAACATTTAAACTTCACAACCAAGAAACATATCAACACAGACACAAAATAAAAGTGAATTGGTCAAGCCCAGTTCAAGTCACGTGGGTCTAGGACTTCAGCTGTTATTTTCGCGACATTACAAGCACATGCACTGGCATACCAGAGTGGGATTTCGGGGGTTTGCGGCAGCGTTCCGTAGGGTTTCAATGAGGACTGTACAAAAGCTAGATCTGTTAAAATATATAGTAGCCTGGATAATGTTGCTAAGAAAGTATATAACATTTCATAAGTTTTAAAGAAGATCAACGAGTCTTGGAAAGACCTTGTTTTAAAATGATTGTTCCATTTAAGTGAAATGCATTTGTCGTTTAGCAGCATAGCCTATATTTTTTAATTTCAGTAAGCCCATTGGCTGTTTTATTCGATTTGTGGTGAATAAGCGTACCTATTTATGTCCTGTTCATTTTCATTCCGCGAGAATTTTAAATAAAAGTCATTTCTGAAATGTATTGTCAATTTTACAAATTACAAATTGTGATAACGCTGTAGCTCATTCGAAAACACAACCTCTAGGTCGTAAAAGTAAGCAACTTTATATAAATCGACATAGTATGGTAAAATATGCAATGTTGAATGTATTGCTTTACGCACATGCACATGGGACTATTGTTTGTCTTGTTTTAAAATTTGCGCCTTTCCACTGCATGGTACCGGCTCGACTCAACTCGTCTTGCCTCTACCCGCTTTGGGAGCTTTTCCACTGCATGGTACCAGCTCGACTCGGCCCGCCTCGGTTGGTTTTCCACCGCAGATTTACCCGCCCATAGTGACATCACAGGAAAACAACCATGACTCCACCCCCAACGCGACACACACGGGAACAAGTCGAGCTGGTACCATGCAATGAAAAAGCTCCCAAAGTGGGTAGAGTCGAGGCGAACCGTTACCATGCAGTGGAAAAGCGCCAAAACTGTATGGATATGCCCACTGAAAGGGCTACGTTTTACAACCTATTAGTTTTAAACGTTTTTTGGATCAGCTACAGGCTATAGGAGTTTGAGGCATGCGAGGCCTATTATAGGAAACAGTTTGCTCATTCCTGTAGGCTTTTCGTATATCGATACGATCGATATATCGTTCTATCGATAAGATTTTCCCCATGTGTTTCAGTTGCCATTCCTCAACCCAGCGTTTCCGAAATAGCATGGTATTTCATCAGTTCAACCGCTAGGCTGTGAATACGCATGGGTTGAAAGTTTTATAGAGATACGCACACTTTCTGTCAAGTTCAACATGATAAATGCCAACTTTTGCGTCAAAACTGACGTACTCGTGGTTTACGCGCATGAGGCCCCTGATGATGGCGATCCTCTGGTAAGCTTGGACAATCTGCTTAATCATACTGAAATCCCATTATAATAGTACACAAATTGAAATACACCAATGGTAACTAATGTTATATTTGTACTTAATTTAACAAATAAACTCCATATAACCAATATTGCAAAAGGAGTATTCACAGAGGGGTGTAGTTTATGCTGCCGCCAAAATATGACCAGCATGCCACAAAACAATGAATTGTTTCTCCTATCCATCTAAGGCAAATACAAGTTTCCACTCTCACCTATGTGTAAGCTAGTTACCGGAGTCACTGTAGAGTCCTCGACAAGAACCTGAATGGTTCAACCGCAATGACACTGTGGTTAGGGAGGCCGAAAAGCGCCTCTTCAACCTCAGTTGGCTAAAGAAATCTATATGACCTAAAGCAGGAAAGTGGTTCCAGAAGTGTTTCGGCCCTCCAGGGCTGGATTTGAAGAGCCATGACCTAGAGAACCCTCACAAAATACAGAACTGACAGCATACACTCAGACGGCATCACAGCCTGGTACAGAAACGTACTGCCTATCGGGGTTGAAAAACAGTGCTGTAGCCTATAGCTAAGTTTGTTACCAAGAGTGTAGCCTATATCTGGTAATGTGCTTTAGCCTATAGCTTCATTTGTCCTTCTGAGTCTATAGCGGAGTATGAGGTCCAGCTTGTACAGTAGCTACGTTTGTTCTCTAGAGTCTAACTTATAGGTATGTGCTGTAGCTCGTAGGTAAATCTCAGGCTGAGCCAATCTGACCCTATGAGAGACAGAAATTATTACACTTCCATCAGGCAGGGAGAAGTGGAGAGGGTGCTAGGTTTCCTGAGTGTGTTGTCTGCATGGTTATATACTCCCACCCCCCCTCACATTGTTACCTTGTGTCAAAGATCAAATGACATTCATTCAACTGGGAAGGAACTGAAAAGGTCTACCAGAACAAAATGGAGTCCATATATAACAGTGAGGGCTCAATTAAGGTATGGAAAAACAATAAATTGTCATTCTTAATGTAATTTTTTTAAGAAAAAGGGTCAAATTGAAGAGGAAACCTCTAGAAATGCAAAGGAAACTGTCGATATCCAGTGTATACGTTATGATGACCTACCCCTTAATATAGAACATATGGGCAATTCAATAAATCAGATTTGTATAAATCAAGGGTTGATAGAGATGAAATTACATATCTGTATTTTGTTGTTCTTTTAGCTGTTTTCATAGTCATTCCTCAA
Organism: Esox lucius; assembly: GCF_011004845.1. Lineage (NCBI taxonomy): Eukaryota > Metazoa > Chordata > Actinopteri > Esociformes > Esocidae > Esox > Esox lucius. The sequence goes on from NC_047575.1 coordinate 26,981,157, forward strand.
GATTATTATTTAAATCGAGTGTTTAATTTTTGTTGAAGTTGAAACATGTTGAATTTAACTTTCATTTTATTACAGTGGACATTTATTTTTACTTTACTTTCATTTTTCTAAATAAACATCGAATACAGAGAGTCATACTGTAAAACAGGTGATCTGGTTCTATTTATCTATTTTTTTCCATTTTCCATTGTTGCAAGGGCATTTATTACAGTTTTTGAGTAATAGACCAGCGTTTCCAGATTTCTAAGAAATCTTAAGTACAATTTAAGTGAAATAGATTTGATTCGCTTAATGGTGAGAATTTTTTGTATTTTAAAAAGTGTGTGCATACTCCCAACAACAGAATAGTGTGGGCACACACTGATCCATATGCTGAATATTAAGACCTGGGATTGGCCAGCTCATCCACCTCATAAGAATGACATCATAGTCTTGACCAATTTTACCAAAACACTATACTTCAGATTCTGTTTCATTAGTTGAAGGTGGGGTTGTGAAGTGTTATTTTATGCTTTTCCCACAAGATAATTGTGATTCATTAACAGGTTGTGCTCTTCAATTAGAAATGAAATTATGTCATATGTTTTTTTTTTATCAAGTTACCAATTTCAAAAGGCACTGAATTAATGGAACAATTTGGATTAATGGAACAATATACTGACAGCCCTGGACACATGCTACTGAAGCTCCACCTTCCATATGCTCATAAATCAAGGTGATATTAACATGGAGGAAGAGAAATGGATTCATCAATCAGCCAGTCATTCTCAATCTCAATGTCTTGTAGTCATTCTAGAGATGATTGTTCAATTCAGGTTTCAATTCCTGATTTTATTGTTTCCCTCACTGAAACCCACATAGTCTAACCAATATGTCCATTAGTGTCTTCACCTTACACTTACAGTAGTAGCAAATAGGAAGCGGGCGACCATGTCTAACAAGCTTCGCAAAAGGCTAATGCTAATTAGAGCCTTCGATGATGGAGAAAACAGGTTACCTTGCCTGTGGACGTGCTGGGAATATAAGAAACAAACTGTCTGATCCTCAGCTTTTCATTACTACCACGCCCACACATAAGGCCAATAATTCTACACTATAATACCTGATCAGTATTAGCTGTAGCTGTTTGATGTAAAATAATGAGGCAATGCTCAGACTTTCTGTTCCCTTCACATCTAAGGTAACCAGTGCCCTCCATCGTGGCATGCTCTGTTTAGCATTAGCATGGCTACGCTAATTAGCAAGCCTAATGATTTGTACAATACAGTGTAAGTTGAAGATTCCAACGTGGTTTACCCTCCAAGAAATGCAGGAACTAACCTGGTAGCCATTAAAGACTGAACCACGCCTGATCAGCTCCCTCCTGCTTCATTCATTCACTCAGCGAACAGCTTGAGGAGGAAGAAGAGGAGGGCGGAGGAGAGACTGGAAATGGGGAGGGCTGCATCCCAGACAGAGGGGTCCGTGAGCGGGGTCTGTGTTAGGCTGATGACCGGCTAGCCCTCTTATATCTCTCGCAAAACACACAAGCACAGCCTCTCAAACAGACACTGTCATGGCCTCCCTCCCGGACTCTCTCTCAGTCTCTCTCCCTCCCTCTCAGTCTCTCTTGGTCTCTCTCCCACCCTCTCACCGCCGAATGATTTAAAGGTGCATTCTTCATTTGCTGCAAAGATCCCTTTCTCTCATTCCTTCCCCCGGCTTCCTGTCGGCTCTTTCTGTTCTCCCGCTTCTGTTACATGCCTTTTTTCTCTCCCTCTCTCTCGCCCCCTCTCTCCTTCTGCGGTGCAGTTGATGCTGAGGCTGAGGAGAGATGGCTGCTGATGCTAGTTGCTTAGCATAATGGCTCCTGCTTGGTGCAGCGCGCCTGCCAGGGCCGGCTCCTCAATTATTCATGCTGTTCATGAATGGAGCCCTGCTGGCTGACGTCACCGAAACCTCACTGTCAGCCCATCCGCATCCGCCCCTCCCCCCAGAAACACACAGTCACACACACTCACACACACAAACACAGCTTTGCACCATTAATGGCCCGGGTTTGCAAGTGAAGTCTATTGCTTCAGTTGTTACGAAACCATTAGCCTTTATGGAGGGTGATACACCACATTTTTGTCATGTTCTTTTGTTTTGATAAAGAAATGCATATTTGTGGAAAATATGATATCAGGCTCGCAGGTTTGCATAGTGACAGTGGGAGAAAAATGACAAATATTCAGATATTCTTTAGTGTTCAGACTAATGTTGAATGGGTTAGAGTTAGGCAGACTAATGTTCAGTACAGTATTGAGAGAATACATTTTTATACTTTTACCCCTATCCTAACCCCCAGTAAGTATCAAACCCAAAACTCTGGCCTTTCAAGTGCCATTTTCTACCAACCAGGCTAAATAGGACCCCAAGTAGAGATAGTAAAGCCAATAGCTAGCTTACTGATTTGGCAGTACCCCTTATGTCTAGGGGGCTTAGGCTTACTGTAGTTACTGGTCTGTTTGTACTCATATCTAGGAAGCTTAAGCCTAATTAAGGAGTTGGGATTGCAAAGAGGAAATTAGGGTGAGAGTTTGACTCACTGGAAAGGGCGGAGCTTAAGTCCCAACTATGAAGTCACTAATTTAAAGTAAATGTTTAAGGTTAGGAGTAGAGAAGGGTGAAGGTTGGGATTTAAAGCAGCAGAAAACTCTGACTCTGGTCAAATATCCTCTCAGAGCATTCAGCCTATTAGAAATGCAAGTGCTGCCCTCTTCACTGAGCCAAGTAATAACATTAATTTCTGCCTTCAGGGCATATCTGCACCCAGTACATGATTGAGTATAGTGTCCATAGAAATCCCACCTTGAACTTTTTCACATTTCAATTAGCATTCTTTTTTTCTGATCTACATACTATCCACAATTAAAAACTTTTATTTGTGGTTTTTATTTTTAGTTAATGAATTAAAAAGGTGTTTTAATTTTAACACGATTTTAGTACAACCCCGTTCCCTTAAAAGTTGGGACACAGCGTAAAATGCAAATAAAAACAGAATGCAATGATGTGCAAATAATTTATCCCCATATTTAATTGAAAATAGTACAAAGACAAAATATAAAAGGTTGTGTGAAATTGTATTGTTTTGGGAAAAATACATGCCCATTTTGAATTTGATGCCAGCAAAGTTTCAAAAAAAGTTGGGACAAGGGCATGTTTACCACTGCGTTGCATCACCTCTTCTTTTAACAACACACTGTAAGCAATTTGGGAACTGAGGAGTCAAGTTGTTGTAGTTTTGAAAGTGAAATGTTTCCCATTCTTGCTTGATATAGGATTTCATTTGCATGAAAGTTCAGGGTATTCTTTGTTGTATTTTTCATTTCATAATGCAAAAATGTTTGCAGTGGGTGACAGGTCTGGACTGTAGGCAGGCCAGTTTTGCACACAAACCCCTTTACTATGGAGCCATGCTGTTGTAATACCTGCAGAATGTGGTTTGGCATTGTCTTGCTGAAATAAGCAAGACCTTCACTAAAAAAGACATCATCATCTGGGTGCTAGCATATGTTGCTCCAAAACCTGTATATATTGTTCAGTATAAATTATGCCTTCACATATATGCAAGTCACCCATGCCATTTGCACTAATGCATCCCCATACCATCACGGATGCTGGCTTTTGAACTGTGTGCTGATAAAAAGCCCATTTAGTCTAGAGGACGCAGTGTTCATGATTCCCATTAATAATTTCTAATTTTGATTTGTCAGACCACAGGACAGTTTTCCACTTCACCTCAGTCCATCTTAAATGCACTCATGCCCAGAGAAAGCAATGGATTTCTGGATCTTGTTAATATATGGTTTCTTCTTTGCATGATAGAGTTTAATTTACATTTGTGGATTCAGCGATGTACTGTGTTCACAGACAATGCTTTCCGCATAGATAATAGAACAGTAGATGGGCTAATGTCATAGAGCCCCTATAAATCAGAATGGAGCAATTTGACAGCCATCTTACCTGAGACCTGTACTATACAATTTACAATACAAACACATGTTAGAAGTGGCATTTCAGTTCTTATAACAGTTACATTTCCTTAATAATATTTAAATAGCCACTGTCACAGCATAATACATACATTTACTGTACTTTTCAGAATATTAACAAAGAAATCTATTTGAAATAGTTTTCCATAATTCATTAATTTTAGAGTATAAATAAATTAAATAGTTAGGTTATTCATTTGTATCCCCAGCATAATGTCTTACCGTGTTTTGTCACTTGTTTATATCATTTCCAGCCAGAAGAAACCTATTGGTCAAATAGAAATTCACAATGTCTAAAAATCTGGCATGGGTATGAATAATTTTGGGCTTAACTGTGTGTGTGTATTATATATACACTCACCTAAAGGATTATTAGGAACACCATACTAATACTGTGTTTGACCCCCTTTCGCCTTCAGAACTGCCTTAATCCTACGTGGCATTGATTCAACAAGGTGCTGAAAGCATTCTTTAGAAATGTTGGCCCATATTGATAGGATAGCATCTTGCAGTTGATGGAGATTTGTGGGATGCACATCCAGGCCACGAAGCTCCCGTTCCACCACATCCCAAAGATGCTCTATTGGGTTGAGATCTGGTGACTGTGGGGGCCATTTCAGTACAGTGAAATCATTGTCATGTTCAAGAAACCAATTTGAAATGATTTGAGCTTTGTGTCATGGTGCATTATCCTGCTGGAAGTAGCCATCAGAGGATGGGTACATGGTGGTCATAAAGGGATGGACATGGTCAGAAACAATGCTCAGGTAGGCCGTGGCATTTAAACGATGCCCAGTTGGCACTAAGGGGCCTAAAGTGTGCCAAGAAAACATCCCCCACACCATTACACCACCACCACCAGCCTGCACAGTGGTAACAAGGCATGATGGATCCATGTTCTCATTCTGTTTAAGCCAAATTCTGACTCTACCATCTGAATGTCTCAACAGAAATCGAGAATCATCAAACCAGGCAACATTCTTCCAGTCTTCAACTGTCCAATTTTGGTGAGCTCGTGCAAACTGTAGCCTCTTTTTCCTATTTGTAGTGGAGATGAGTGGTAACCGGTGGGGTCTTCTGCTGTTGTAGCCCATCCGCCTCAAGGTTGTACGTGTTGTGGCTTTACAAATGCTTTGCTGCATACCTCGGTTGTAACAAGTGGTTATTTCAGTCAAAGTTGCTCTTCTATCAGCTTGAATCAGTCGGCCCATTCTCCTCTGACCTCTAGCATCAACAAGGCCTTTTTGCCCACAGGACTGCTGCATACTGGATGTTTTTCCCTTTTCACACCATTCTTTGTAAACCCTAGAAATGGTTGTGCGTGAAAATGCCAGTAACTGAGCAGATTGTGAAATACTCAGACCGGCTCGTCTGGCACCAACAACCATGCCACACTCAAAATTGCTTAAATCACCTTTCTTTCCCATTCTGACATTCAGTTTGGAGTTCAGGAGATTGTCTTGACCAGGACCACACCCCTAAATGCATTGAAGCAACTGCCACGTGATTGGTTGATTAGATAATTGCATTAATGAGAAATTGAACAGGTGTTCCTAATAATCCTTTAGGTGAGTGTATATATATATATGTGTGTATATATATGTGTGTGTATATATATTATATATATATAGTGGATATAAAAAGTGTACACACCCCTGTTAGTCTACACAACCTGGTTGCATAAGTGTGCACACCCTTAAACTAATACTTTGTTGAGGCACCTTTTGATTTTATTACAGCACTGTCTTTTTGGGTAGGAGTCTGTTAGCATGGCACATCTTGACGTGGCAATATTTGCCCAAGCTTCTTTGCAAAAGCTCTCCAAATATGTCAGATTGCGAGGACATCTCCTGTGCACAGGACTCTACAGATCACCCCACAGATGTTCAATCGGATTCAGGTCTGGGCTCTGGCTGGGCCATTCCAAAACGTTCATCTTCTTCTGGCGAAGGCATGCTTTTGTGGATTTGGATGTGTGCTTTGGATCGTTGTTGTGCTGAAAGGTAAACTTTCTCTGCATCTTCAGCTTTCTAACGGATGCCTGAAGGTTTTGTGCCAAAATTGCCTGGTATTTGGAACTGTTCATATTTCCTTCAATCCTGACTAAGGCCCCGGTTCCAGCTGAAGAAAAACAGCCCCAAAGCATGATTCTGCCACCACCATGCTTCACTGTGGGTATGGTGTTCTTTGGGTGATGTGCAGTCAACCTTGGTTTCATCAGACCATACCACATTTTCCCACAGGCTTTTGGGGGACTTGATGTTTGTTTTTGCAAACTTCAGCCGGGCTTGGATGTTTTTCTTTGTAAGAAAAGGCTTCCATCTTGCCACCCTACCCCATAGCCCATTCATATGAAGAATACGGGAGATTGTTGTCACATTTGGCACACAGCCAGTACTTGCCAGAAATTCATGCAGTTCCTTTAATGTTGCTGTAGGCCTCTTGGAAGCCTCTCTGACCAGTTTTCCTCTTGGCTTTTCATACATTTTGGAGGGATGTCCAGTTCTTGGGAATGTCTCTGTTGTGCCATATTTTCTCCAATTGATGATGACTGTCTTTAGTGTTCCATGGTATATCTAATGCTTTGTAATTTCTTTTGTACCCTTCTCCAGACTGCTATCTTTCAACAATTAGATCCCTCTGATCAAGGGCGTAAATCTGATTTAACAGTAGGGGGGGACAATAAACATAACATTTCTGAAGAGCAATTTTTGAAGGGGACACAAATAATACAGCCACAATTATACTTGTAGAGGACGTGTACACAGAGGAAAGCCTTAATACTATCATTAGTGTGGGCTAGCATGGTACCATCATCCTTCTTTTCAGTGTTTCTCTTGATTCAATGAAAAAGCTGACTAAATTGACCATATGACGACTTACTGTACTTACTTTGCGTTTTGGTGTACTGAAAAAGGATCTTATGTCCGTTTTTCTCTTCTCCGTCATTTTATCTGGGCAGCAACACAAATCTTTAACGTCAGATGTCTAAGTATAGGCCTACATTAGGTTCACCACGCGGTCAAATTATAATTATAAAATGATCTTGCTTCAACCACATAAATATTAGGTTTCGTCTGGGACAGAGGATATATATTTAACATCAGCAAACCCACTGATCAGCCATACTTAACATCATATTGAGCAGAACACAACCTGTAGATCTTCAATATTAACCCTAATATCAGTTCACAGATAACGTGGTAACGTTAGTTGCAGTGGCCAGGTGCATTTCTATCCAACAAGCTATTAAACAAGCTAGGTAACGTTACATAATATTACACTAAACATAGCGAACTTTTATGTCATGACTAATTTATTAATTACTCAGCATCATTTCTATTTGAGAAAAGAAAACCTTCATCCGATGTTTAATGTGAATAAAATAGCTTTGAACCGCCTACTTACTACATTCCACAACCAGCGTTACTGTAGCGAATCCTACTACCAGTGTGTGGTTCTCTCGTCCACGCTCTCGCTGGACGGGTAAGGCAGGCTTTGGACCAAACCATTGTGAGGCACGGGAGGGGGGACTCAAAATGTTTCTAAACTTAAAAAGCATAATTTGGGGTTTGTATCGTTTTAATACTTATGGACATATAAATATATTTAAGTATATATGATTATGTTATTTACAATACACAGCATTGTTTTTAAGGATATTTTTAGGGGGGACAACCCTTAGATGGGGGGGGTCCTGACCCCCCCGACCCCCCTGGGATTTCAGCCCTTGCCTCTGATGCTTTGGAAGCTCTCAGCGGACCATGGCTTTTGCTCTGAGATGCAACTAAGAAAATGTCAGGAAAATCCTACTAGAACAGCATAACTTAATTTGTGATTGATCAGAGTCACTTTAAATGATGCCAGGTGTGTAATAACTTCTATTTAACATGAGTTTGAATGTGATTGGTTAATTCTGAACACAACCACATTGCCAGTTATAAGAAGGTGTGCACACCTATGCAACCAGGTTATTGTAAGATTTGTATTTTTCATTCCCCCCCCCTCGATTTGTTTTTCAATTGAATTGTTCACATTATAGGTCACATAAAAAGTGGAAAAAGCTCTGACATGATTTAATTTTGTTTCATTCTTTTACATCACAAAAACCTGGCATTTTAACAGGGGTGTGTAGACTTTTTAAATCCACTGTATAACAGAGTGTTGTTCTATCTTAATGATAGAACAACAGATTTATCCCCTTGTCAGTTTAGGGATTTGATCTTTCAGTTACTGATCAGAACCTACAACCATTAGGTTTAGCATCAGTCTCCACCCCACTAAGTTAATACTTGTTGGAAGCATCTTCTGTTGTAATTACAGCTATGAGTCGGCAGAGATAGGTCTCTACAAAATGTTCACAACCAGACCAACTTCATATTCAATATTCATTCTACTGTAAATCTGTCTGTGTGCTGTGGGAGGTGCTCATGCTGAAAGGTGAACTTCTGTCCAAATTTCAGCTTTTTTGCAGAGGATAGGAGGCTTTTCTCAAGGTCTTTTCTGTACATTGCAAAAAAAATGTCATACCATCCAGTGTGTGAACATGAGAAACATCCCCATAACATGATGCTTCAACCACTATACTCCACAGTAGGGATGCATTTTGTTTTGATTATCTGCCCTGTTGGGTTTGAGCCAAACTTAACACTTTGCATTTAGGTCAAAAAGGAAAATGTTCCCATACTGGCCCCACTTGGAGTGCTTGGGATATTGTTGTCACATGCACACTAACTAGTGTTGCCGTTGGCCTCTTGGTAACCTTTCTGATCAGTTCCCTTGCTATGTCATACATTATTTGAGATACTGCCATACATCTCATTTTGAGTATAAAATATCTTTATACGTATCCCCTGATCTGTGTCTTTCCCCAACGTTGTTCTTAGTTTTTCAAAAAAGTCCTTAGTGCTCATGGTTGATTTACAAATAATTTCCCAACAGAGTGGACGTACAGAAAATACTAAATGTATCCTGAAGTCATGTAAATCACTGCAACTGAACATAGATGGAGGCCTATGTGATTGTAAAGGTGCTTTGTTACACCCAAATTAATGTAGGATTGCAGTATTATAAGGTGGGTGGCAGCTTTTTGTTTATTAAGTGTTGAGCAAATGTGTAAATGTTTTGGAAAAAGTTGCACTCTGTGGCACTGACACAACAAAATGTGAAATGTTTAAAGGGGGGGGGGGGGGCATCTTTATGAACTGTAAAAACACCCTAATCCTCTAGGTAACTGGTCTGTAGCCTTAATCAATGAGCGCCCAACGTGAGTGGTAATAGCATGCATCCAGGTGTGGAAAACATGTACCCAAGGTGCTGTAGCCAGCTTACCTTGGTCGAGGGCCAGCTCTGTCTTTACTTCTTTCTCATCTGAGCAGATTAGTAATTTGTTCATGGTGGTGGTAAATACATACAAAGAAAACTACAGATAGGCATGCCCAACTATAGGTTCAAGAGCACCAGCAGATGCTAAAAAAAGCACCAGCAGCCTTACATCTCTCCAAGCTGACGCTCACTAGTTGGCTGCACCTGACTTGTTTGCCAAACCTTGGCTCAGCACTAAGACCCAGCTGCTGCACTCTAGAGGATACCTGTGTGCTAATACCAAACAACCCATGGTCATGGCAGCATCATACACTTCAGGGGTAATTTTCTACAACATATGGTTAATTATCACTCTAGAACCTCTTCTTTGACCAACATTAATTTCAGTTTGCCTCCTCCAATTACTTGAATGAATTGCAAAACACCTAAATCTTGACACTTTTCACCCCACCTCACTCTTTACATAAACAAACTAAACAAGCTGCTGTCCAATTATTGCACCTGCTGAATTTTTCAAAAACAATCTGTTGCGCTTTAATTAATGTAATTGGATGTTTATTGTGTATTCCCTTGTAAACACTGTTTACATTTGTATTTATGTTTTTCCATTGTGTGTGGTTCTGTGTACTGTCTTGTTCTCTTGCAAATAACTGCCTTTGGCCAGGTTGTTAATGAAAGGGAGAATTGGTTCTCAATTGACCTGTCTGATTAAATAACAGTTAAATAAACAGAATGAGATAAATTGAAGTGGACCAGGCGGAACTTAGGGACCTAATGCTACGGTGTACAATGAACATCAACTGTGATCTGAATACAATGAGCATAAACTGTGATCTGAATACAATGAACATCAACTGTGATCTGAATACAATGAACATCAACTGTGATCTGAATACAATGAACATAAACTGTGATCTGAATACAATGAACATCAACTGTGATCTGAATACAATGAACATCAACTGTGATCTGAATACAATGAACATCAACAGTGATCTGAATACAATGAACATCAACTGTGATCTGAATACAATGAACTTGACCTGGGTCAACAGGACTCTGCTTGTAAACCTGGCAACACAGTGTGGACTGAAACATTTCTAGAACAAATTTAGGTTTTCATTGTAGTGGTGGATGGAAGGGAGGAAGTACACCTTTTAAGTTAACTGGGAGCTGACTGTGCATTTGGAACGCCAGTCAATATCACTTTAAACCACTGAGTGAGAGATTACGGTAGAGGGAGAATGAGGGAGATAGGAGTAAAGGGAGAGAAACAGAGTGAGAGAAGAGTAGAGGGAGAGGAACAGGGTGAGAGATAAGAGTAAAGGGAGAGAAAGAGTGAGAGAAGAGTAGAGGGAGAATGAAGGCGAGAAACAGGGTGAGAGATAAGATTAAAGGGAGAGAAACAGAGTGGGAAAAGAGTAGATGGAGAGAAACAGAGTGAGAGATAAGAGTAGAGTAAAAGAAAATGAGAGAAGGCGGAATCTGTCCTCTGTTGGGTAAGATGAGGGGCGTTTTGAAACTGCTCCCAGGAAACACAGCGCCAAAAAACACACAGCTGGGTCTCCACAGCACCTGGCATGAGAACACACAATACACGCTTTCCCTTCCCTTCATTCCCAGATCTCCACATTCTCCCCAGCCGAGAAGACATGAACACAGTAGAAAGTGAAAAGGGATATTTTTCAGTTTGCAACAAGGTCCAAATGAGATTTAGGCAACATAATGATCACTGCATTCAGCATAACTGCCAGTAATATAAACATTTTACTCTAAGACAAACAGCATTTTTTCTTATGTAGGCCACAGTCAACATTGCACGACAAAAATCTAATTAGAGAGTGCTGAAGTTTGTTAACGTCATCATGTCTATGTAAAAAACGTATTATATTTAAAATAATGTGACCATTTTATGATATTGTTGACACTTTATTGAAGAAACATCATTAGCCAGAGTTCCCAAAGTGGGCTAAAAAATAAGCACATGAAAAATGTGATCCCCAAATAGCTTAAGGAAGCTCCAGATCACTTGGTCCAACAGATTAAAACCCCAGAGAATGTTGGATAAGTAACTACAGCCTCCTTTACATGGAATGTCTTGGACAGTGGTTCTCAAAGGAACTGTGAAACTTAATGGGGGAAAAAAGAACATTTCTCATATACAGTGGATATAAAAAGTCTACACACCCGGTTAAAATGCCAGGTTTTTGTGATGTAAAAGAATGAGACAAAGATAAATCATGTCAGAACTTTTTCCACTTTTAATGTGACCTATAATGTGAACAATTCAATTGAAAAACAAACTGAAATATTTGAGGTGGAAAAATTAAAAATAAAAAGCTTACAATAACCTGGTTGCATAAGTGTGCACACCCTTAAACTAATACTTTCACTGTATTGGATACTTTGTGTTTGGTCTTGCTATAAATTAGTGTTTCTAAAACACCTGGTTTGTACTTCAGAACCTAAATGTTGCTTGTCTTCATTAATAAATGATCAGCATTGGCATGCTGGGCACATATACATGCTAGTGATGAGTTAATTAGTATGCTTGTATTATCCATACAAAAAAAAAACTCTTAGCAATCTACTACAGAGGCATCTTTACCAAAACTATAAGTCTATACAGAAATGTAATTGATAATGTTCACATTTCACATACAGGTAATTTCTGTCTCTATCAATCAATCACATTTATTTATAAAGCCCTTTTTACATCAGCAGTGGTGACAAAGTGCTATAACAAAACATCCGGCCTTAAACCCCAAGGAGCAAACACACTGTAGTGTTGAATTTCAGCGGCTAGGAAAAACTCCCTAAGACGGCCGAAATGAGGAAGAAACCTAGAGAGGACCCAGGCTCAGAGGGGTGACCAGTCCTCTTCTGGCTGTGCCAGGTGAACATATTAATAGTACAAATTGTAATAATTAATAAATGCATGTGGGCTCCAGAGTCTATTTAAACTTAGTCCTGATCAGAAGCATGACCAGATGGACAAGGAAAGGGACAACACGGGGGAGGGGGGAGATGTCAGCAGAGTGACAGCTGAAATTGTCAGGTATCGTCTTGATCTGCAACACAACCGGGAGGACTTTGGTCAGGGACAGCAATGGGTCTTTCAAGCCTGGTACTCTTCAGGTGTGGGCCAAGACCTCATGTCCTCCTAAGTTATTATTATTTTTAAATGCATTCCTTAGATATACTGGGATTTATAGTGGAGAAGAAGAACTGACCCTACTCCCCCAGCACAATAATATAGCAGCGTAAGACCTGAGACAGGGGGGTCCAGTGACGCTGTGGCCCTATCCGGGGGAGGCCTCTGACAGGGTCCAACAGGCCGGAAATCAATCAACCCACATTGCCAAGCATCAACCAAAGGGACCCCCACCAACTGCAACCACCCTGAATAAGAGCCCACCAGGTAAGACAGCAAGGGTGGAGAGTGTCAAGCCTTTCTGGTCACCTTCACACCCCTGGGCCAGACTACACTTAATCATAGACCATGTTGTAGAGATGAGACTTTAGTAGACACTTGAAAGTTTGCACTGAGTTTGGATCTCTAACTTTAATTGGCAAATCATTCTACAGCAGTGGAGCTCAATGAGAAAAGGCCCTGCCACCGGTTGTTTGTTTTGAAATTGTAGGTACTATTAAAAGGCCTGCATCTTGCGATCTAAGGTTACGTGTAGGTATGTATGGCTGGATCATTTCAGCGAGGTAAGTAGAGCAAGTCCATGTATTGATTTATAGGTTAACAATATGACCTTAAAATCAGCCCTAACCCTAACAGACAGCCAGTGTAAAGAGGCTAGTACTGGAGTAATGTGTTCACATTTTTTTGTTCTAGTTAGGATTCTAGCAGCTGTGTGCAGAAATGATTTAAGTTTATTTATTGATTTATCAGGGTAATGCAGAGGTTTCTTACAGTCGTCGAGGTTCACAGTGAGATCTGCCAACAAAGCTCTTTGTTTCTTGGGTCCTAAAACAAGCATTTCTGTTTTTCTTGAGTTGAAAAGCAAGATGTTCTCTGTCATCCACTTCCTAATATATGAAAACCATGCTTCCAAAGTAGCTAATTTTGGGGCTTCACCATGCTTCATTGGAATATATAACTGTGTGTCATCAGCATAACAGTGGAAATTGACATTGTGATTCCGGATTACATCACCAGAGGCAGCATATATAGTGAGAACAATAATGGGCCCAGAACAGAGCCTTGAAGAACACCAAAACAGGATATGCCATCCACACATACGAACAGATATATTTCAGATAAATAAGATTTAAACCAGGTTAGAACATGTCCATGTAGACCAATATGGGTTTCCAGTCTCTCTAAGAGAAGGGAGTGATCAATAGTGTCAAAAGCAGCACTAAGATCAAAAAGCAACAGAACGGATGTGGAACCTTTGTCTAAGGCCATTAGAAGGTCATTTGTTACCTTCACGAGTGCATTCTCAGTACTATGATGGGGTCAGAAACCGGACTGGAGCATTTCATAAATGTTATTTGTCATAAAAGATTTTTGAGAGGAACGGGAGGTTCAATATTGGCCTATAGATTCAAAATTTTTTCAGAAGAGGCTTAATTTTCCCTATTTTTAGTGAGTTTGGTACACATCAGGAGGAAAGGTAGCAATTTATTATGTTCAACATTGGGAGACCTAGCACAGTAAATAGCTCCTTAAGTAATTTTGTTGGAATCGGGTCTAGCTGACAATTGTGGGTTTAGAACTCATTACATATTTTGTGAATGTTTTGAGCGATACGGTATCAAAAAATTCAAGTGTCCCCATTGACACCTGGTCAGAGAGGTTCAGGACATTCTCACGACAACTGAGATTTTGGGGATTTTAACTATTTAAGGAAGAGTCAGTTATTTGTTTTCTAATGGTAATGATCTTTTCATCAAACTTGTTCATGTATTCATTACAGCTGAAGTGAAGACCCACTTCACTTGTTGAGTGTTGCTTTTTTGTTAACTTTGCAACTGTATCAAAGAGACATTTTGGATTGTTTTTGTTCCCCTCAATCAGGTTGGAGAAATAACCTGATCGAGCAGATGTGAGTGGTATTGTAGTGTACTGTCTATCCAGGCTAGTCTGAATACTTGGTGGAGCGCCACTTTCGCTCAAATTTTCTGGAGACTTGCTTGAGTGCTCTAGTATTGTCTGTATACCAGGGAGCAAGTTTCTTCTTGCGTATTTCTTTAGTTTTTAGTGGTGCAACCGTATCTAAAGTATTTCGTAGTGTTGAGTTTACATCCTCCATTAGATAGTTTGCGGATTTATTTAATCTGTCGTTAATGAGCGAGCTTGTAAGAATATCAAGAAATCTATTTGTAGCCCGAGAATTTATAGTACGGCTTTTGAAACTCATTGTTTGCGGAGCAAGTGGATTTCTTGTTTTTAAGGTAACTGTAATAAGACAGTGATCCGATATTCCAGAATTTTGGGAGGAAATTATTAGATCTACAATATCTATTTCTTGTGACAGGACTAAATCTACAGTATGATTGCGGCAGTGTGTTGGACCTGAGACATGTTGGATAAAACCCATTGAGTCAATTATGGCTTCAAAGGCTTTTTGAAGATGGTCATTGGACTTTTCCATATGAATATTGAAATCGCCAAAAATTACAATACTATCTTCCATGACTACAAGGTTAGACAAGAATTCAGGAAACTCATTGAGGAACATTGTGTATGGCCCGGGGGGCCTGTATATATTAGCTATGTAAAACGATTTTTCAGCCTAGTTAACTTTCATAAAACTAGTGGTGTTAAAGAATACATTTATATTTACTGTCATAAATATTAGCAACACCCCCTCTTTTTCGGGATGCATGGGGATATGATCACTAGTATAGTGTTTCCTTGCCAGGAAACATGTTCCCAAAACATACCCAATCAATATTTTTAAAATTTGCTCTTTCAACACTGAATATACTTTTTCTACACATGCTGATATACAGTGGGGAGAACAAGTATTTGATACACTGCCGATTTTGCAGGTTGTCCCACTTACAAAGCATGTAGAAGTCTGTAATATTTACTATAGGTACTTTTCAACTGTGAGTGACGGAATCTAAAATAAAAATCCAGAAAATCACATTGTATGAATTTTAAGTAATTCATTAGCATTGTATTTGATACATCAGAAAAGCAGAACTTAATATTTGGTATAGAAACCTTTGTTTGCAATTACAGAGATCATACGTTTCCTTTAGTTATTGACCAGGTTTGCACACACTGCAGCAGGTATTTTGGCCCACTCCTTCATACAGACCTCCAGATCCTTCAGGTTTCAGGGCTGTCGCTGGGCAATACGGACTTTCAGCTCCCTCCCAAGATTTTCTATTGGGTTCAGGTCTGGAGACTGGCTAGGCCACTCCAGGACCTTGAGATGCTTCTTACAGAGCCACTCCTTAGTTAACCTGGCTGTGTGTTTCGGGTTGTTGTCATGCTGGAAGACCCAGCCACGACCCATCTTTAATGCTCTTACTGAAGGAAGGAGGTTGTTGGCAAAGATCTCGCAATACATGGCCACATCCATCCTCCCCTCAATACGGTGCAGTCGTCCTGTCCCCTTTGCAGAAAAGCATCCCCAAAGAATGATGTTTCCACCTCCATGCTTCACGGTTGGGATGGTGTTCTGGGGTTGTACTTATCCTTCTACTTCCTCCAAACACGACGAGTGGAGTTTGACCAAAAAGCTCTATTTTTGTCTCATCAGACCACATGACCTTCTCTCATTCCTCCTCTGGATCATCCAGATGGACATTGGCAAACTTAAGACGGGCCTGGACATGCGCTGGCTTGAGCAGGGGGACCTTGCGTGCGCTGTAGGATTTTAATCCATGACGGCGTAGTGTCAGACAGACGGATCGGTGCAGCTTCTGCAGTAATGCGGTCGATGTATAGCTCTGTCGTGGTGAAGAAAGAGCTGAGCCGCAAGGCGAAGCTCTCGATTTACCGGTCAATCTACGTTCCTACTCTCACCTATGGTCATGAGCTTTGGGTCATGACCGAAAGGACAAGATCCCGGATACAGGCGGCCGAAATGAGCTTTCTCCGCAGGGTGGCTGGGCGATCCCTTAGAGATAGGGTGAGAAGCTCGGTCACCCGGGAGGAGCTCAGAGTAGAGCCGCTGCTCCTCCACATCGAGAGGGGTCAGCTGAGGTGGCTTGGGCATCTGTTTCGGATGCCTCTGGAACGCCTTTCTGGGAAGGTGTTCCGGTCCCGTCCCACCAGGAGGAGACCCCGGAGAAGACCTAGGACACACTGGAGGGACTATGTCTCCCGGCTGGCCTGGGAACGCCTCTGTGTCCCCCCGGAAGAGCTGGAGGAAGTGTCTGGGGAGAGGGAGGTCTGGGCATCCCTGCTTAGACTGCTGCCCCCGCGACCCGGCCCCGGATAAGCGGAAGATGATGCCATGCCATGCCATGATGCCATGCCACGGCGTAGTGTGTTACTAATGGTTTTCTTTGAGACTGTGGTCCCAGCTCTCTTCAGGTCATTACACCAGGTCCTGCCGTGTAGTTCTGGGCTGATCCCTCACCTTCCTCATGATCATTGATGCCCCACAAGGTGAGATCTTGCATGGAGCCCCAGACCGTGGGAGATTGACAGTCATCTTGAACTTCTTCCATTTTCCAATAATTGCACCAACTGCTTGCCTATTGTCCTGTAGCCCATCCCAGCCTTGTGCAGGTCTATAATTCTATCCCTGATGTCCTAACACAGCTCTCTGGTCTTGGCCATTGTGGAGAGGTTGGAGTCTGTTTGATTGAGTGTGTGGACAGGTGTCTTTTATACAGGTAACAAGTTCAAACAGGTGCAGTTAATACAGGTAATGAGTGGAGAACAGGAGGGCTTCTTAAAGAAAAACTAACAGGTCTGTGAGAGCCGGAATTCTTACTGATTGGTAGGTGATCAAATACTTATGTCATGCAAAAAAAGGCAAATTCATTTTTTTAAAATCATACAATGTGATTTTCTGGAGTTTTGTTTTAGATTCCGTCTCTCACAGTTGAAGTGTACCTATGATAAAAATTACAGACGTCTACATGCTTTGTAAGTAGGAAAACCTGCAAAATCGGCAGTGTATCAAATGCTTGTTCTCTCCACTATAACAGCCTTAAATTATCTCTAAAAAAGCTCACTTAATGGCATGGATGATGAAGAATCCTTCCAAAGTACCTCAACATTATATTATGTATAGCTGTCCAGATAATTCTGTTTTACTTTATCACATTTACAATGCAGGTTCTGGACACGACAAAAGCAAACATCATGAAAAAAATAGAAGCCCAAAAAGATTGATGTACTCTAATTCTTTGTTTGAGCCTGAAAACAAAAATATATGACACTACAGTATGTTTTGCTTTATTCAGGGTGCAAAGCTCAATCGTTCACATTACCAACCCATTGCAGTGTCTTATAGAGAGATTGTTTTTTTTTTTGGTTGAGTAACGCTGAATATGAATGCCCACAGGATTTTTCTGCTGATTGCACATAGCACCATGTGGCCTGAGCCAAAAGCAACCAATCAGACCACAGCCAACAACACACTGAACAAATTCGACAAATCAGAGAAAACCTCACTACTAAGGGGGCCAAAATACAACCAATCACAGGCAGTGTCAGTGTATATTATAAAGGTATTATATGGAGGTAATTTTTTCAAGCAGATATATGTACGCTTCTACTGTGTGTAGCTGCCAGAGTGACCTGTGTTTTGAATTGTAGGGCATAAAGGGTAGGGAAACAGATTATTCTCTTTGTGGCATTTGGGCTTGTCTGCTGTTGTTTTTAAATGCAGAGTGTGCATTCCTTTGATGTTTCCCTCTGTGGAATAATCACTAATGAAGTTAGTCCATTGACAGAGGTTCTGTATTCTCATTACAGAGATAGTGTGCGCACACACATAAACACATTGTGTGCCAACATAAGTTTATGGTTATTTCCATTAAACTCAGCCTGTAGCAAATTAATTACTAACATCATAAATCTTCAGCAAAAAAAATCAACAATCAATTGATGACTACCATGTGTAGTAAAAAAAAAAAAGCCACATTACGGCCAAAATGTCCATTTTAAATTGTAATTATTTTACTCTTGTAAAATGAAACACAAAATATTTTTTTCAAACAAAATCATGAAGATGATATACTAGTTGACATAAACATTAAATTATTTTTGACATGACATGAAGGTATCTACTCCCTCTACTGATGTGGTTAATTGTTTGATTACTGACAATGGCAGTGCCCAGGGGCGAAGCAGTGATTTTTATATGGGGGGGATACACTTTCTATTTTTGACAGTCTCCATTTAATCAAATGATTGAAACACAAAGTGGAAGACAGTACGTGACGGCATTATGCATTGGTTGGGGTTTGCTGTGGACTGGCACCTGGGCTGTGAATCCCTGGTGGATGGGAGTTCAGAGCCACGGAACAATGTGTAATAACCTGTTAAAAAACATTAGAAAGAATACCTTCTACTACTGTACAGCCTTAAATGTTGATTCCCTACTAGAACAAGGATTCTGAGGTCCTGAGAAGAAGTGAAACTTTCTTCAGAAAGAATACACACCCCTTCAGTTTCTGAAGGTAGTGTAACTACTTTGTTGTGTTATAGACTTAATTTATAAGTGATTAAAAAAACATATAAATATATTGACATCGATCAACAAACAATACCCCATAATGACAGAGCAAAAACATGTTTTGGAAATGTGTGCCAATTTATTGAAAAGGAAAAACTGAAATCTCTCATGCACATGAGTATTCAGACTCTTTACCATTTAACTGAGGTGTATCCTGTGTCTTTTGATCATTTGTGAGATGATCCACCATTCACTGGAGTCCACCTTGGCAATTTCAACTGATTGGACATGATTTAGAAAGGCACACACCTGTCTTTATAATGTCCCACACTTGTCAGGGCATCTCAGAGCAAAAACCAAGCCATGATTTCCAAGGAACTCTCTGCAGAGACTTGGATAAGGTTATAACAAATGAAAAGTTCCCAGGCAGCACAGTGGGCTCCATCATTGTGAAACCACCAACACTTCTCCTAGAGCACGCCAGGGCCTTGGTCAGGGAGGTAATATGTCCCTGGCTTCTTGTGTTGATGCTTCCCACCTAGCGAGTTGATCATGATTGATGTCTGTTCAAAGTATTTTTCATGGTAAATTGCCTGAGGCATTGGTGAAAGGGTTATTTGCCCCATTAAAACGTTTACATAATAATTGGAATGTCCCCATTTATTGTGTTTAAAAATATATAATAATAAAATAATAAAAATAGTAATAAGTAGCTATAAAGTACACAAAGAACAGGATTAAGAAGGTGGAACATAGGCCTACACACCTCACTTCACAATAACATTCACAGGCAGAGAGAAATCCATACAATGCCAGTTTCATGTGGTGTACAGCTGACATCAGCTCTATGACTCTGTCTTTCTGTCCAATGACCACACAGCCAAGCTATAGAAAGCCAGGTCAACCAAACCTGAACTGTGATTGGTGGAATACCAACACTACCCTAAAGCGGTCACAAACACTGTACATAGGCTGTATAGGGTCTTCTCTCTGACAGAAATATATAGGCTACGTACACTGCATGCCGATCCCAAACTCAAAACTCAGGACCATTAATTTGGGCTACATTGCTGTGAAAAGTGCTGATGAATTTAATTTGATAATTTAAAGCAGTAGCCCGCCCTGGACACACAGGAGGCTTTAGACAACAAGCAACTGAGATGGCAACGTGACAACGTGGCAACAGTACACAATGAGGGACCTACTCAAACAGACAGACAAACAGACAGACAAACAGATAACAAGAATAAGACAGAGAGAGAGAATGGGAGAAACACATGGAGACATGCCCTCACCATGGACTGATGGGTTGATCTGCGTTGTTACAGTGATATACAGAGTATAATGTAGTGAACTCCAAGGGGTTAACGCAGAAAGGCATAGTCAATCATGACAGGGAAAACACAGTCCTTGGATGGACATTAAGAAGGCAGTGTTGTCAGCATCATCCGTATGGATGAGACAGTGACAGAGATAGCAGTGGCGGGAGATGGGATGGCAATAACAACCTTAACCTTCACCCCCCCCCTCAAAAAAAAAACCAACAATGTTATTTGTGTGTGTGAGTGTGTGTGTATCACTATTTTAGAGAGTGAGGTGAATGTTTTATTACTGGTTCAGTTGGTAGAACTTTATATTAAAGGGATAGTTCGGGCTGGATTCATTTACCCTGAGTTGTTCCTGAGGGCACAGTCATTTTTCAAACAATCCATTATTCAGCTATTCAGTCTGTAATTAGCATTATTAGCATTGTCTAAATTCATGAATGGAAACGGTGCGCCCCGCTTTACAAGTTGTGGAATCGTGTGCAGACAATAGGAGGATAGGTCATTAGCGTGCTAGCTTGGAGAGCTCTGAGGCTGCTAGGTTTGCTACTTGGCCGTGAGCCCTTGTGTTTATTTCCACATATAATACCATATTTGGGCTTGTTAACAACAATTGTAACAAGCCTACCAAGGCATTTAGTACTGTAAATTTTTTTCCTGGTTCAAAAGCCATACTGAATCATGCGCAGTGTAAGAAAATTGTAGGAACATAGGATGTACCTATCCTGGAGCAAGCAACTAAATGTTAAGTGAAACTGTAGGGATTAAGCTTTACAGGAACTATGCACTTACAATGAAATTACAACAAAATCATCTATAATAGTTTATAATGGTATTACAGTGGTATATTTAAGCTTCAAGATACCACAAGATGTGGTATACAGCCAAGAAACCACAGTTAGGAGCTGTACTTGGGTACAACATATTGCAGATTGCCAGTATAGTGGACTTAGCCAATATATATATTGTCAATATACTACAAACTCCCCTTACTCCTTATTGCTCTTATAACCCAGCTAGAAACACAGATGGAACAGTGAAATGTTTTGTGATGTCATACATGTTGTATGCTGATTGGGTGATAGCTGTTGTATATAAAAGTGTATACCAAAGGTATGACATCATATTATCTTTTACTACCCTAATTATTTTGGTTAGTGGTTTATACAGTCTTTGCTAGTGTTGTTGGTATATTGCTAAAACAGGCACGCTATAAGGCCTCGTGCCTAAGAACAGCTCTTAGCCATGGTATACTGGCCATATACCACATTCCCCTGTGGCTTTAAAAAAATACAAATATTTTCCCCATCCTGAACAGAACAAATATGCTAGTGAGCCATCTGTCGCTCAGGTTTGGAGCAGGCTAGGCTAATCCAGCAAAGAAGGATAACCCCATGAAGCTATGATAGGTTAACCTAGCATTGTAGGCCCATGGTATGGGATAATCGTGTTCCTGTAAATTGCAGTTTGTCACTCAACATCATTGTGGCTTCACCATTCACTGACTCTGGGTATGGCAGCCCATAGCTTTCTGTTGTTCTATAGAACCATTGAGGGGAAACAGATTCATGGTTCATTAAGTAGATTATGTGTGCTCCATTTGTTTAACCATCTAAACAGGGACATGGATGTATGTGCAATATTAAGTCTTTTAAGATCAGGCCTCAGATGTCAAACAAAGCAATCTAAGTGTAAAAAATGTGGAGTTAGAATTCAGCCAAAGTTAATCACATTATTCTGCATAATGATTGTTGCCATTCGTGAGTGGTCATTTTTGCATTTGGGCAAAGTGGCTTTAGCCCTTCTCTTCTTTGCTTTGTCTTTTTAAACTGTCAAATAAATACATAAACACTGATAAGAATTTGTAAGATAAGATGAAAAAAATTGATGATCACCATATTGCTTTCTGGAAATGTTTTGTCAGATGTTTCAGAGGGGAAGAGGAAAGAAAGTCACTGTAGACAACAGAGATATGCTCCTACAGGACCAAGCAGGTTTAACACAACAGTATCATCTGATGGTGCTCCAGTGGAACATAGTATCAGTTGAACTCAACTTGTTTCAGCATGGTCTTGTCCATTTAGAAGAAAACAGACAGAGATGGGGGAGATTATAAACCCAGGTGTACAAGGCCGGAGTAGTTCTGTTTCTTTCCCTCACTGCACCCCACCCCACCTACATCTTGGAGTAGATAGGATGGCATGGGTCTTGGAGGTGATGGGATGGCATGGGTCTTGGAGTAGATGGGATGTCATGGGTCTAGGAGGGGATGGGATAGCATGGGTCTTGGAGGGGATGGGATGGCATGGGTCTTGGAGGGGATGGGATGTCATGGGTCTTGTAGTAGATAGGATGGCATGGGTCTTGGAGGGGATGGGATGGCATGGGTCTTGGAGGGGATGGGATGTCATGGTTCTTGGAGTAGATAGGATGGCATGGGTCCTGGAGGGAATGGGATGTTATGGATCTTGGAGGGGATGGGATGGCATGGGTCCTGGAGGGAATGGGATGGCATGGGTCTTGGAGGGGATGGGATGTCATGGTTCTTGGAGTAGATAGGATGGCATGGGTCCTGGAGGGAATGGGATGTTATGGATCTTGGAGGGGATGGGATGGCATGGGTCCTGGAGGGAATGGGATGGCATGGGTCTTGGAGGGGATGGGATGGCTTGGGTCTTGGAGGGGATGGGATGGCATGGGTCTTGGAGTGGATGGGATGGCATGGGTCCTGGAGGGAATGGGCTGGAATGGGTCGTGGAGTGGATGGGATGTCATGGGTCTTGGAGTGGATGGGAGGGCTGCCTTTTGGAGGGCTGCCATGCAGTGGCCATAGATGGCCCAGTCATCTAAGGAGACTGAGGTCTGTGTGTCTGAACAGCTTGTCTGACAGCTACTACTCTCACTCTACTCACCACACTACTCTCAAAGACTCATAGTACAGACTAAATGTGTGTTTATATGTATGGAAGTTGTGTAGTGGGTAAACCCATGCAAATATTGTTTTCAATGTTTATATTTGTTGCTGGTGCCCAGCTCCTAGCCATCATAGACCTCTACACAGGGCACGTGCCATCATCAGGGTCCCTTCACATCCATTCCACAAACTGTTTGCCCTCCTACAATCAGGCAGGCGATACAGAACTCTTCATTCCCGCACCAGCAGGGGAGAATCCACTGTAACCCTGCTAAACCTTTTGGGGACCTCATTGCTGCTATCTCTGCATCCTGGTTGCACATGCCACCTTACTCCTTCAATTTGCCTCGATTGCACACAGAATGCCATTTAGAACTGCCAACTGTACTCACACAACTATTTATCCCACTTGTAACATACACTATTCTGTAGTTAATATGTGTATATCTTCTGGCCTCCTCTATTTGCCTTTATGGCAAATTTAGTATTGCCATTTGTACTGCATTTGCCTTCATTGCACATATATACATTCCACTTGTAATATACATAAACTTAAAACTTTTACATTTCTGCCCTCTTCTATTTCCACTTCTGGGTAGATGCTAACTACACTTTGTTGTACTGTACTTTTACTTGTTCAATGACAATAAAGTTGAATCTAATCTAATCTTATATTTTGTGTGAGAATTAAAAGACATACAGTATGGTTTTACAGTGTTCATGAGATGAGGGACCACTGATCAGCGGTTTCTCAAATGCATCACAAATGTACAGAGTGTGTAATGTGATGAGGGACAAATGTCATAGCAGAAATGATATCCCGATTATAACAGATTACACAACACATAGGAT
Organism: Esox lucius; assembly: GCF_011004845.1. Taxonomy (NCBI): domain Eukaryota; kingdom Metazoa; phylum Chordata; class Actinopteri; order Esociformes; family Esocidae; genus Esox; species Esox lucius. The sequence goes on from NC_047575.1 coordinate 27,005,200, forward strand.
TACACACAAAGGGTTATAAAGTTACTGCTAATTTCAGTAACGTATTCCAGTATTTCCTACGTTTTCCATTGTCTCTTTTGTATTCCAGCATTTCCTACGTATTCCATTGTCTCTTCTGTATTCCAGTGTTTCCTACGTATTCCATTGTCTCTTCTATATTCCAGTGTTTCCTATGTATTCCATTGTCTCTTCTGTATTCCAGTGTTTCCTACGTATTCCATTGTCTCTTCTGTATTCCAGTGTTTCCTACGTATTCCACTGTCTCTTCTGTATTCCAGTGTTTCCTACGTATTCCATTGTCTCTTCTGTATTCCAGTGTTTCCTACGTATTCCACTGTCTCTTCTGTATTCCAGAGTTTCCTACGTATTCCATTGTCTCTTCTGTATTCCAGTGTTTCCTACGTATTCCATTGTCTCTTCTGTATTCCAGTGTTTCCTATGTATTCCAGTGTCTTTTCTGTATTCCAGTGTTTCCTAAAATATTCTGTGATAGTGGTAGGACCATTGAATGCCCAAGGAGGGGTATGGGGACACATAGATTTTCAAGCAGTACATTTATGTGACTTTTTTCATATAGACGGTTTATCTGGTTTTATCTTTTACTGTGACAACAAAATAAGATGTATCTTTAGGGTTGTATGTAATGAATGCAGTTTCCAGCTATACACCTCTGAATGTTGATAGAAAAATCTAATAAAAAGTAAGATAATTATAATAAAAATATTGTAGATAGGAATTGACAACACCAAATAACGAATGCAGTGCTTGACTGAATAAAATAAGTGCAGGAACTGAGAAAATTGCACATTAGACTATGTTCATCAAATGTGTTATAAAGGCTTGTTCCAATAATGTAGCCTACCCCAGATAGCCTAAAAAAGGAAATGGAACGCTGTTTGCCTAAAATTCTAAGTACCGAAACGCCGTTCCAGACCGTTCCGGCCCAAGTTAAGCATTGAATGAATGAGAAAATTACATTAAATACTAAAAATGTTTCCTCTTTAACTCAGACACTTTTCAAAATATTTATATGAATTCATCCAAATAATTCGTAACGTATACTGTAAATGACCTAATTTTGAAAGTTTCCAGTTATATAGCAAAGTTGGTTTGCAACCCTACAAAATGCAATATTTATAGTTATACACCAATAAAACAGTATTTAAAAGAATGTTTGCATTTTCAGCACAGGATGCACAGGGGTGGAAATAGACAAAACATTAAACACTAACAGCACAAAATGAAAACAAAATCCATTCCACTTGGGTCCCCATGTGTTTCCCTTAATTCCAACCAACATGTGTTTGCCTTTATTCTTAGACAGCCGAGTTCTACTTTTCTAGACATGGGGATTGATCCAGGAAGGTCTAATGAAAGGACCAAACCCAGCGGACATGGTTGGCTCTGAGTCTCTACGGGCCCTTGTCAAAATAAAGTAGCACACTATAATACTGTGAAGGAAAGAGGGAGCTATTTGGGGCACAGACACGGTCTTAATTAGACCACATTTTAATTCTCAACCCTCAGCCTAGCTCTCCTATAACTATGACCTTTCCGGACCTGGCCTCAACAAGTATTTGTTTTCATTTAAATATATGCTTGACAGAGCTTGCCTGGTGTGATGGAACCAATTGAATTGGCCCTAGGTCCTGGGGTTCCCCAAGCATCTGGGTCCTGTCATTCAGCGTACTAACACAACCTTTCTCTGCCCAGACACATTATTTTTGTTATTATGTAATTACCACCAGCAACTGCTTGAAAGAAATGTAGTCATTATTAAGTTACATCAACCAGTTTTGCCCGCTAGGACCAAAACCATTGAATCATCCACCATCCAGTCTAAACCATTGAATCATCCACCATCCAGTCTAAACCACTGAATCATCCACCATCCAGTCCAAACCACTGATTCATCCACCATCCAGTCCAAACCACTGAATCATCCACCATCCAGTCCAAACCACTGAATCTTCCAAGAACCAGTATAAACCAGTGAATCGTCCACCATCCAATACAAACCCCTGAAACATCCTAATCAGCCTGCGCTTGCCATAAGTGACAAAACCAGCTTTCCACTGCTAAATAAATAATTATATTTCTGCTCAATCTAAAATGGACATCCACACAGCTTATTACACATAAGAGAATACGACTAAATGTTGTGTCGGTCAGTGCCAGTGGTAATGTTTTGCTGTTAGCCAGTCAGCGATGAGTAGTTAGCCCTCCGATTAGCATGCTAGTTGTGGTGACTGACGCTAAAGCTGCAGACATCATCAGGGAGGCAGAAAATACAGTAGGGCTCTAATCTGCCCTCATTCAGATGCAGTCAGGGCAGGTCACACTGCGGCAGGCTAAGGCTGCACACGCACACTCACAAACACACACACACACACACACAAATGTGCTAATGCCGTAAGTAAACTACAGGCATTTAGATTTGTTGGATGACATTAAAACAGAGATTTTTTATCACGCACACCAGTAGGGGATTTAGAATCATAAAAAAATATTAAAACTAACTCATAGCTACTCTAAAATATGGTGGTGGTTCTGAATTTATGGAGCTGTTTTGCTTACATTCATCCTGGGCCTGTTTTTTTTTTCTAATGTCAAGAACAACAGAAACTTTGCTCAGTACCAGGATATTTCAACAGAAAACCTGCTTGCCTCTGACAGAAGGCTGGAAGTTACCTGCAAGTAGATGAAGCTATATCTCAAGCACATGTCAAAATCCATAAAAACTGTTAGTTTATCACAAAATCAAGTCTCTGGGCATGAACCCCACTGAAAACCTGTTAAAGTCCATAAGCGCAGAAGAAAGATATAAAGGATCTGGAATGATTTTGTGTGGAGGGGGAACGATCTAGAATTCCTTACCATGTGTTTGCCAGTGTAAAAAAAACATTTAGAAAAAGCCTAATGGCAGCTATTCTCACACATATGACAGGGATTCTAATCATTTTCAAGGTGGCTTTACACAGACAACCTGGAGAATTTAAAAGAAATGTACCTCTTCAGCTTCTAAGACTACAATGGGGGGGTGGGGGGGGGGGGGTTTGGTTGAGGCACGAACCTAAAATTAGGTGGAGAAGCGTGACTGGCTTCAGGACACTGCGGAAGGACTGCCGGGAATGGGAGAAAGATGGCTCACTACGGCACTCTGAAAGTGTTGCTGCTGCTGCTGCATTCTCCCTTTTCCCTATCTCTGTCTCTCACTCTCCCTCTCCCTGTCTCTCACTGTCTTTCCCCGACTCCTTACTGTAACAATCGGTGGAGGCCAGTGCTAAAAATATCTGACAGAGGCAGGAGGCAGGCACACACACAAACAGTGGAAACAGCACGGAGCGGATGAAGAGATGAGAGGATAAGAGAGGTTAATCCAGGAAAAAAGAACAGAGGGAGGGTAGAGAACTGAGGAGAACAGAGGGAGGGTAGACAACTTAGGAGATGGGGAAGAAAAAAATAAACAAGGACAGGAGAGAAAACCCAGAAAATAAATGGGGATATAGGTATACCAACGAGACCGGAGGAAGACAATGTTCCCTTCCCCACATCTTAGGAAAGGTTCAGAAAACAGTCCCCCCCCCCGCCAATAGCAGGAATGTGCAAAGTATATGACAGGAAGAGTGGAAGAGAAAACAAGGTGAGCAAATGGCAGAATGGAGTAAACCAACAGTGGGTCAGGGCAGGGAAGCTCTTGGCTAACCCTCCTCCTGACCCTCCTCCCCCTCCATCCCTCATTCCCTCCATCATCAGTGTCTCCCCATAACGACAGATGATTGCCAGTGGTCTTACCAGGCGAGCTTGAAGCCCTTCATTAGTGCAGAGGTAAGCAGCAGTGTTGCTGTCCAATGCCCACAGCGAGGTCTCCCCACTCGGCCGGCCAGTCATTCCTTAGCATGTCGAGTGGTGGCAGGGCGGGTAGTCCCAGGGCCCCAGGTCTGTCTGCAGAGCACATGTGAGGGGAGCTCACCCTGCCCGACGGAGAAACGGAAAAAGGAAAAAAAGGACCCAGCTAGCTTAACTGGCTTGGCTAGCTAGAAATGCTACACAGCTAACACTAGCCCTAGCACTGCTTAAGCTGTCCGTTCCCACAGCCTGTCCTGACCGCTTTCAGCCTCATCTCTGTGCGTGTGTGTGAGTCTGAGAAAGAGTGTTCGTTTGTGCGTTAGTCTGTGTGTGTTGTGTGTGTGAATGGGTAAGAGAGAGAATACAGTGGTGGCGGCTGCACACATGCACACTCTCCCATATCACTTACTCTCTCTCACCTTCTCTCGCCCGCTTGTGCTCTCTCCCTCTGCAGATGAAAGCAAGAGCTCTACCGCTTAGCAGGCTGTAGATCCTACTGGGCATGCTCCATTCCTCTCACAACCAATCCAGCCGCAATCTTGCTCTCCACCAGCTTAGCTCCACCCCTCAACTGAACAGTACTGCTTCCATCTCTATTTCACACACATACGGACACATACAGACACTCTGTATCACACACATACAGACACATACAGTGGATATAAAAAGTCTACACACCCCTGTTAAAATGCCAGGTTTTTGTGATGTAAAAGAATGAGACAAAGATAAATTGTGTCAGAACTTTTTCCACTTTTAATGTGGCCTATAATGTGAACAATTCAATTGAAAAACAAACTGAAATCTTCGAGGGGGAAAAATGAAAAATAAAAACCTTACAATAACCTGGTTGCATAAGTGTGCACACCCTCTTATAACTGGGGATGTGGCTGTGTTCAGAATTAACCAATCACATTCAAACTCATGTTAAATAGAAGACATTACACACCTGCCATCATTTAAAGTGACTCTGATTAATCACAAATAAAGTTCCACTGTTCTAGTAGGATTTTCCTTACATTTTCTTAGTTGCATCTCAGAGCAAAAGCCATGGTCAGCAGAGAGCTTCCAAAGCATGAGAGAGATCTCATTGTTGAAAGATATCAGTCAGGAGAAGGGTACAAAAGAATTTCCAAAGCATTAGATATACCATGGAACACAGTGAAGACAGTCATCATCAAGTGGAGAAAATATGGCACAACAGAGACATTACCAAGAACTGGACGTCCCTCCAAAATGTATGAAAAGACGGGAAAGAAAACTGGTCAGGGAGGCTTCCAAGAGGCCTACAGCAACATTAAAGGAACTGCAGGAATTTCTGGCAAGTACTGGCTGTGTGCTACATGTGACAACAATCTCCCATATTCTTCATATGAATGGGCTATGGGGTAGGGTGTCAAGACGGAATGACATTTCTTACAAAGAGAAACATCCAAGCCTGGCTGAAGATTGCAAAAACAAACATCAAGTCCCCCAAAAGCATGTTGGAAAATGTGTTATGGTCTGATGAAACCAAGGTTGAACCTTTTGGCCATAATTCCAAAAGTTATGTTTGGCGCAAAAACAACACTGCACATCACCCAAAGAACACCATACCCACAGTGAAGCATGGTGGTAGCAGCATCATGCTTTGGGGCTGTTTTTCTTCAGCCTGGAACCAGGACCTTAGTCAGGGTGGAGGGAATTATGAACAGGTGTCTTAGTCAGGTGTCCGTTAGAAAGCTGAAGATGAAGTTCAAATTTCAGCACGACAACGACCCAAAGCACACATCCAAATCTACAAAAGCATGGCTTCACCAGAAGAAGATTAACGTTTTGGAATGGCCCAGCCAGAGCCCAGACCTGAATCCAATTGAACATCTGTGAGGTGATCTGTAGAGGATTGTGCACAGGAGATGTCCACGCAATCTGATAGATTTGGAGTGCTTTTGCATAGAAAAGTGGGGAAATATTGGCACGTCAAGATGTGTGCTGTATAAAAAAAAAATGCAACCAGGTTATTTTGTTTTGTTTTTCAATTGAAATGTTCACTGGCATTTTAGGAGTGTGTAGACTTTTTATATCCATTGTACACTCTGTATCACACACATACAAACACATACAGACATCGCTCCCACATCCACATATTCATTCACTCTCAATGTCTGTTAAAATCCAGACCCTCTGAAGGGATTACTATGTGTGTGTGTGTGTGTGTGTGTGTGTGTGTGTGTGAAAGTTTGTGTGTGTGTGTTTTGTGTGGCTACAAACTCTTGGCTCAGTTAGTCCTAGCAGCTGGCCTCTCTAATCTCTTAATGCAGGATAGATGGAACACACTGTGTGTGTGTGTGGAAGTAACAGTAAAACCTAAAGTTAATTGTACTTGCATGTGTGTATGTGTCTGATCACATTTCCGGGGCTCACATGTTGTCTTTAGTAAAGTCACATTAACTGTCAGTCAGTACAGCCCAACGCCACAGCATGAAGCCTCTATGACAAACATGCTCTACCATTGGCCTGGGCAACAGAAGCTGTGTTGAACAAAAGTGCTTGTTTAGGATAGTGCAACTTTACAGAACCTGCTGATATGATCTGTTTTGGATGGGAAATTGTTCTAGCTACAACATTCTGAAGGTTTTCCAGTGAAGCGCTGCTCTGCTCCCTGCTAAACTCAATTTGGCAGCACACCAATGAGGGACAAACTCGCAAGGAAATGGAATAGGACTCGAGGGAGGGAATGACAGAGTGGGCCGAGGGGCTGCCTTTGCTCTCTTCCCGTCGCTGTCTTCCTCTGTTTCCTGCTACAGTCATGTTTTGCTGAGTCACATTAGCTAAAATGCACTGGAGCCAAAGCTCAGTGTCACGTGGCCATAAATGAACCCGTTGCTATGGAAACCTTCCCTCAGACAACGCCACAGGGCACAGGAAGTGCCAGGATGAAAGGAGGAATTCCAACCACTCAAATGTAATGATACGTGCCACATTCATAGGGTTTCATTAAGGGAAACCAAGCCTGATATGGTGAGTCACGGAGGGGAGTCTAAGAAGATAGCAGTTGATTCCACAAAATATGAACAGAGAGAAAATAAACTGCCATACTTACAGTCTAGACATAATCTGTAGGTTCATGACTATTTTAGTGCTCTGTTGTATATAATAGTTTATTAATATACAAAATAGAGGAATTGCCAAGACTAATTCAACGACCTAGCCTTAGCTTGTAAATTACTCTTATGACATTAGTTCCCTAACTTTTTACAAACTTTAAATTCCCTGGAGTACCCCATTCAGCACCAGGGACAGCACTAAAAGGCACCACACATTTGACTGCGCTTTAAAGATTCATCTGTAAAATGCCTATGGTGGAAAGTGGGTTTGTCTTCTTGGGAGGATTTGTTAACGTTCACTAGGACATATGGTATTTCAGGTGGAGACCAAAAGATCCACAAGCTTGGGCTACGTACACAAGTATTAAACAGACATTCAGACTCAGGGTTAGATACAGTTTTAAAGTCACTCAAATAGGTATAGACAGGATTAAAGAACACACTGTAAATCTAAGCTCTTTCCTTTCTGTCAAAAGCTGAATCTTTGACTAATGAACCTGCTGTGGAGTCGTAGTAATGAGGTCTTTATTCCTGCCAAGATGGATTGTGATATTTAATATAAGCATTAAATTAACCATTCAAATTTTACAAAACCAGTCTGATCAGGCTGAGTGAAATCTGGAAGCAATCTAACTTAATATTTTAACATCAACTCAGAAAAAGCTGACTTGTCTAAATGAATACCACAATAGATTTTTCAAACATTGAATTAAAGGTTGGTATAGAAATAGAGCACATCTCAAGCTATAATATATGTTTACCCTACCTCTACATACAGTGCTTTGGGAAAGTATTCAGATCCCTTCACTTTCTCAAAATGTTGTTGTGTTATAGACTCAATTCAATACACAAAAATGTCTGCAGGCAAGGGACAAGGCCAAAAACCAATATTGGATGGCCTTGATCTTTGGGCTCTCAGGCAGCATTGTGTTAAAAGTAGACATGATTCTGTAGTGGACGTCACTGCATGGAATCAGAAACACTTCCGATAACCATTGTCCATGAACACAGTATGTCACTGCATCCACAAATGCAAGTTAAAACTTTACCATGCAAAGAAGAAACCATATCTAAACAAGATCCTGAAATGCCGCTGCCATCTCTGGACCCAAGTTCATTTAAGATGTACTGAGGCGAAGTGGAAAACTGTCCTGTGGTCTGACGAATCAAACTTTGGGAATCATGGACATCACATTCTCCAGTCTAAAGAGTATCCGGCATGTTATCAGAACACAGTTCAAAAGGGTGGCATGGGTGGCTTGCACATCTGTGAAGGCAACATTAATGCTGAACAATATATACAGGTTTTGGAGAAAAATATGCTGCTATCCAGACGTCTTTTGCAGGGAAGGCCTCACACATTGAAAAAATTTGCCGCATTATGAAACGAAAAATACTAAGGAGACCTCGAACTGTTGAGCAGCTGAAATCCTATAACAAGCAAGAATGGGAAAACATTTCACTTTCAAAACTACAGCAATTGGCCTCCTTGATTCCTTGATGTATTTTTCCCAAAACAGTTTCAACATTTGATATATTGTCTTTGTACTATTTTGAATAAAAAATCTGGATAAATGATTTGCATATCATTGCATACCGTTTTTATTTCCATTTTGCACAGCGTCCCAAATTATTTGTAATTTTTTGTAATTAAACATGACAGCTTGTTTTCATGGGGCAGTGCTTTGGTGAAACATAGATCATGATTTGTTCAATTCAAAATGGGAATATCCATCCAGTGGAAGACACCACCTTGAAAAATGAGAGCTCATCCCCTTCATTATTAAAACCTTTTGCGGACAACATCAAAATACTTTTTCCAGACTCTGATGTTAAGAGAACTTCAAGTCAGGTGTCAGCCAGACTACATCCACTACGCCACTGCCCAGAACGAAATGTATAAATGTTCTACCTAAAATCCACAAGCAAATACACACTATCCCCATGCAACTTGTCTAACATTTGGTTTGCAACAGTATACGTTGATGTCAGCCTCATTGACCTGTATAATATGCGGCAGCTTTTTTTGCGATCATTATTCACAATGCTGTATCAGAATGCGACAAGACTGGAAGCTTCTCTTACCAAGGCAGATTGATTATCATGTAAATTGCTTTATCTGAAGAAATGGCAATAGAAAGGGTAATAACTAGCCAGTAACCTTGAAAGTTCCTTAGACAATCTGTCTCTGTAGATAACCTCTTCAGTAAGCTGTGAGTTCTGTGACACTGCGGTATTCCTCAAGGGAGCTGACTTGGGCCTTTACCATTGTCAATGTTTATTAATGATCTGACACTAGCATCAACAGCACATCAACGGCTACAGTAAGTAAAATAACAAAACCCCCAAGTAAATTTTTAAATCTAAAAATAATATTGTCCCTAAATACATTGAAAACCAAAAGTAGTGTATTTGGATCACGTTTGTAAACTCTAAATCTTCATTTACAACCAGAAGTTCATGGTTTGACAGTAATTGGAATACCCCAAGCTTCTTGGTGTTACCCTGCTTTGTAAAATGTCTTGGCAAAAAAATCGACTAAACATCAACTCAAAGAGCGAATATCAATACCATTCTCACACAAGATTGTGGCCTACGGCGGTCCAGCAGTGTAGGCCTTTTATGCTGCAGCACGGGTTTGGATCCATAAATGACTATATCTTACAAAAATAAAGAAAGTAGTGGAGAGATGAAATGCATATTTTTAAGAATATGAATATACTAAAAGTTGACAGACATGTACAAATAAGAGATATTACCAGGGATCTTTTCACACTCCCCATATTCAGAACGAACGCAAAGCAATGCACATTTTTATCGAGCTATGTTTTTCTGGAAAATACTTCCTTAAAAATAAATGAAAAATAAAAACAGGCACAATAAACTGAATTGGTAATTGGGACTTGTTGAGACATACCTTAACCTCTGCCTTAACCTCCCCCGGAGAATTGCATTCACAACAGATTGAGACTTGCATCTTCGACTCAGCAATCCGAATGACAGTAAATACAGCCATCAGAATCCTGAACTATCCTGTTGAAATAAAATAGAGCACCACACAGCGTACCATCTCTGCCAACTCTTGACCTAATTTCGGGCAGTCACATGAGTAGGAAGAAAGGCCCCATGCAATTGATTCAAGCTGTGTTCACACCATTTGGCAAATGTATCAAGATGAAACTGCTGAAGATTTATGATTCAAATAGATTGCGGTGTTTAAAATGTTATGGGAAAGTAGGAAGACCGTTGAATGAATGTGATATGGAGTTCTTCAAATGGAGGACACAATTAGGAGGTTTCTGTGTTTTTTTTTTGTGCAGATCAAATATGTTAGGTGCAGGCCAGAAAAGCGATCGAAAAAAATAAAAGAATGTCCGCAACTGTGGTATTCTCCCATGGTGAATACGTTTGATAATATAATATACACAAACAATGATGTGTACTGGAATGTAGACATTCCATAAAATATGTGCCGTTTCCCACTACAAGAGTCACTTACAACATTAACAACGTCTTCACTGTATTTCTGATCAATGTCATGTTATTTCAATGGAAAGAAAGTGACCCCAAACAGTAATCTATGCGGATGAGGAAAAGTGACACAAATCGCAGATAAGTATTAATTCAACACAATCGCATCTAGGAAAAGAACATATCGCGTGCGTGACCGTTTATTTGCATAATCGTTATGTCATGAACAGTTTACTTTATATTTTCTTTATATTTGCACTTACATTTGCACTAACCGCTTGGATGGCTGAAATTAGCGCGTTTTTAGAATTTCGGACTTCTTGAGTTCGCGAAGGTGGAACCGTGGATAGCTGGGGGTTTACTGTATACACTGCTCAAAAGGTTAAGGGAATGCTTGAATCATACATCGGGTCTTGGACTTAATACTCCCATCAGCCATAACATTATGACCACCTGTCTAATAGTGTATTGTTGTCCCCAGTGGGCTATGACCCCGGATCTCAAATTGACCCAAAAAAACAATAATGAGCCCCTGCTCTATTCATTGATAATTCCAGTTGCACATTATGGCAATGTAGACGTGTAGGTCGCTAGCATGCACGTCAACATTTTCCTCATGTACATACAAAGCCCTGTACTCCAATGTTGCCTGGTCCGATGAGTCCCGTTTTCTTTTACATCATGTGGATGGCCAAGTAGGTGTGCGCCGTTTACCTGGGGAAATGATGGCATCAGGATGCATTGTGGGAAGAATACAAGATGGTGGAGGGAGTGTGATGCTCTGGGCAGTGTTCTGCTGGGAAACCCTGGGTCCGGGCATTCATGTGGACATCAATTTGACATAACCATGTGTGCCACCTAAATAACCATGGTTGCAGACCAGGTGCACCTCTTCATGGTAATGATATTCCCTGATGGCTTTGGCCTCTTTCAGCAGGATAATACGCCTTGGTGGGTGGGCACAGTTTTAGCGGCACATGGACGACCAACACCATATTAGGCAGGTGGTCATAATGTTTTGGCTCATATATATATCTAGAAAGAGGAAAATTGGCGTATATGACATGACTGGCAGCCACCTGTGAAGATAAAAAGGTTTTAGAGAAAAGGTTTAATGTGTAGTTCTTCATTGAGACCTCTTGGATAAAAAGTGTGGAGGAAATGTATTCAAAATGACTGTCCCTTGAAGAGGATAATGTAAATATAACCCCAAACTACGTGGCAGTGTCACATGCTCGATTCCTAGGTAGCAGAGGGAAGACAGCTTGAGCTGTATCTGGGAGAAGTGGACTCGGCATGGGGACTTGATATCATTGTTCCTTCTGCAGTGTCTGTGTTCTGTGATCCCTTTAATGTATCTCTCTGTGCATCTTCCCCACATATGCTAATCCACATGGGCACTTAATTAAATAGATGATGTTGGTGGTGTTGAGGGATATTTTGCATTTAATTTGTATCTCTTTGCCAATATCTGAGTGTTTGAAAAACTGAAAGTAATCCTGTGTGCAACGTCTTCTGAAATACTTCACATTGGGAATATTACTTAAGGAAATGTCTAGCTGGGGGAGGAGATGGAAGGTCTGCTTTTACTAACATGTCCTTGGGACTTTCTTGTCGCTTAAAAACAATTCTTGGTGGATCTTCAAAGATTGTAGGGCACCTCGGGTCACAGCTAACGATGCGCCAATGTTTTTTATTGCATAATTTTAGGCAATCTGATTGGCCGTTGTCCATGACATCCCAAGGAGCAGGGTTGGAAACTGGCACTTAAAAGCATGTTTCTAGCGGTGGTTTTTCTGTATAGAAACATTAGAAAATTAAAACCACTGAAGTTCAATAAGGTTTCCATCAAATAACACAAACGTCATCTCAATATTGTCAATATTATTCAATATTGTTTAGGAATTCTTTTGTCAGGAGAATACATTACAGTTATGCTTTATAAGTCCAATATAGAGATTTGTTAGGTGCCATTGTTCTCCCCATAGTGGTACCTTGGACACTGAAAAAAGTCACTTCTAAATATAAAAGAAAATCTAAGTACAAACTCAAACTCAAGTCAAATCTCTGATGCAAGAGGAGCTAGGACGAGATTCTGCAGGGCGAAAATAAGCTCTAGGCCTATAGTCAACCTTGCTTTGGTACTGATGTGTATAAACAAAGAAAAAACAAGCCAGTAGTCAATTTTCATTGACCCGGGGAAGCTTTCTATGTAAATTCATCATGTCAATAGTATCTCTAGTGAAAGGAAGAGACACATGGTTTGAGTCTACTTCTGTACCACTATGGTACCACCTTAGTATGTAGGCTTAACAACACATCACTGTAATTGTTTGCCAAACCGAGGACTTATGAGCCCAGGACCTGGCCTGCCTGCTTAGACAAAACAACGACATCCTTGTGGATTACAGTGTTTATAGATCTACGCATTCTATGCAGGGGATCTATACATTCTGACTGGGAACTGCAACGTATAATCTTAATTGTAAGTTGTTTTAGCCATGTGCATATCTACTCATGTATTGCAATTTTAAATATGTGTAATTTATGTATTCATATTTGAACTGTATGTAGTAGGGTATGTGCAACATTGTCTGTTGATGTTCTGTCTTGCACAATGTGTTCTGTGTGGACGCCGAGAAGAGTACCTGCTGCTTTTGGCCCTAGTTAATAGGGATCCTATAAAATGTTCCCCATAACCCTCTGCTCCAATTGTCACCATTTAACACGAGACGCACAGTTCCTATTAAGGCACCACAGACACTACAGAGAGGCCACAGAGACATTACGAACTCTGCAAGACTATAATTAGCATCGTAATTATACGCTATCTAGCACCTTCATCTAAATGAGCACATAAAAGTCAGGGGAGGAGAAGCTAAGGGAATTAGTGAAGGATGGAGAGAGTTTAGCAAACGACCAGAATAGCAAATGATGGTCCAGAATAAGAGAAATGTGGACAGTTGGCCTGAGATTTAACTCTTTTGCTGTGTGTGTGTGTGTGTGTGTGTGTGTGTAGGGGTTCAGATAACTGTGATCTGCTGCATGCTACAGTATGGTGGGGATGAATCATCAGAAATAGTAATATGACACCACAGTGCTGCTGCTGCCACTGCATCACGGAAGCACCCAGTCTCCACCTCGGAGCCACCGAACACCACCCAGTCTCCACCTCGGAGCCACCGAACACCACCCAGTCTCCACCTCGGAGCCACCGAACACCACCCAGTCTCCACCTCGGAGCCACCGAACACCACCCAGTCTCCACCTCGGAGCCACCGAACACCACCCTGTCCTCCACCTCGGAGCCACCGAACACCACCCTGTCCTCCACCCCGAAGCCACTGAACACCACCCAGTCCTCCACCTCGGAGCCACCGAACACCACCCAGTCCTCCACCTCGGAGCCACCGAACACCACCCTGTCCTCCACCTCGGAGCCACCGAACACCACCCTGTCCTCCTCCCCGAAGCCACTGAACACGACCCAGTTCTCCTCCCCGAAGCCACTGAACACCACCCAGTCCTCCACCTCGGAGCCACCGAACACCACCTTGTCTTCCACCTCAGAGCCAGTGCCCTGAACAGATACAGACCCAGTACACACACAGGCTCAGGACACCCGGGTTCATGCAATTTCACTCTCTCACACACACTCACATTTGATTTTCTATCCTTGTGGGGACCAAAGGCCTCCGCCATTTGCACATGCCACAAAGATGACGGCGCGAAAGAGATCAGCGACGGAGGGGCCAAATAGAACCTCCACAAGAGTGGAATCCCATATGACACCACCTTAGTTTTTGCATTTGCTCAACACATAACATTGGATATGCATGCTTAATTATATGAGAAAACCTCACCCCTAAACCCAGTGGGGACGGGCTAAAAAACCCTCTGCAGAACAATTTGTCATGTTTTACTTTCTCTGTGGGGATTTTGTATTGACTGTCATCACACAGACACACCTAGTTCAGGTTGGAATTCGCCGGATAGCCGCTTTTTCCCTGGAGAGAGAGGGATGTGACTGCCATATAAAGTCTGTCAGGGCATTTTTCAAAGGGGCTTGGACAATTACATCAGTTGTGGAAAAGAAATGAGCCAATCGGCAAAGAAAGATAAATAAGGCCTGGTTCTGCTTCACTAGCACTCTCTCATTGTCTCTTACTTCACTCTGACTTGCTTCCTCTCCAATTCTATACATCTCCCTTTCACTCTCTCTCTCACACACACACCACACACACACACCCACACACACACCCACACACACACACACACACACACACAATAATTTACTTAAATAGATGCAAATGAAAAAATACTGTAGAAACATTTGGCCTAGTTATGGGCACGCTGTCTAATTCATTAGTGCCTAATTAAATTCAAGCAATGCGAGTGATGCCTTGGCATAAGGCAAATTATTAATTTAAGGACCTCTCAGGATTTCATGAAAACCAGGGACTTTATAAGTTCTCAAAATGGTGTAATCCCTGTCCAAACTGAATCAGAACAATATGGTTTGCATACCAGAGCTCTAGGAGTGACTGTTCAACACTGTTCAACACTGCTCAACAAGCCGTTTATAGTAAAAGGACACAACTTGCAAGAGGTCTGAACATGAAGTAAACAACATGGCCCTTCCGTACATCCAGTGATCTGGAAACACCAGTCTGGTGAAGGCAACAAGGAAGACACACTGGGAATCCGCTGTAATGTGTCCTTTTCTTTTAAAGAGGGGACTACTGAGATGCACGTTACTGGCTTCTATCTCTTATGTGTCTTGACTGGCAGAGGGCGCCAGAGGACAGTGTGTAATTTAATCAGACCTGCTCTTTCTCTGTGTCTAGGAGATTCCGGTTTCCCCTACATACAAGCAATGTAATGGATTTCTGCAATTCGCCCCACTAATGATTAGGGTGGCTAATCTTTACCTCAGAGGAGCCTTAACCTGGAGCTCCCCCTCTCTACGCCTGAGAACCACGGACTGTGACGAGGTCAGTCTCAGGTCAATGGGTCATTTGGCACTTCCTCTTATCTATACAGTCTGTCTCACTCAGTACAGTCACTATTAACCATATTACATTCACACTAGGGCTGTCACGATATCACGTTTTCACTACATGATTATCGTAAATGAATTACACTCAAAATACCAGTGTATGGCGGTGGAGAGAGTCTGTAACCATAACTCTACAAAAATAAATAATAGGCTTATAAAAAGAGCAATTACACTTAATGGATATTGAAATGGCAACCAGATGAACTGCTAAACAAAAGATCCACAAGGCCTAACACCGAGAGGAGTTTCAGGAGAAATTCTAAACATTTTCGCCTAGTGAACAGGCAATGAAAAGGCGTTCATTCAAAATCTAGTGTATAGATCCAGACATGTAGTTTGATCACATGCATCATTTGTCCATGAATAAGCTTTGGAAAAACTGAGAGGAGTTTTTGGACAAATACGTCCTTTTTTCCATGTAAATACGGCACATCTTTGCGGATCTCTCCCGGGGGTTCTAGTGGGGCTAACGAGTTGATTTCAAGGCCAGTGCATAGGTCCAGTCTCCTTGTTTAAGCACATTATTGTCTAGAAGTGACATGAATCAGGTATCGAAAAACCGAGAGGGGCTTTTGGAAAAATACAACTTTAGTTTTGCCTAGTGAAAACGATATTATCATGTATTATTAACATGATATCAATATTGCATTTTTTTAATATCACGGTTATCGTCGATATCGGTATATTGCGACACCCCTAACTCACACACAAACACACACACATGGTTAGGTTGTCTGAGGTGAAACAGCACCTGGAAAAAGCCAGGTCGACAAATATAAAAGGCTGAATACTCCTCACACAATGAGGTAGTTTGTCCAGCACCTAAAACAATGATGGTTTCAACACCTTGGAGCAGAATTCATGATTCAGCAAACATCTTTTACTACATTCTCAGCAGAAAATCTTTTTTCCAAGCCATTTTAAAACATAGCTTTTGTTTCCCTTGCAAAACACTACTCAACACAATCATTAATAAGGTTGCATTCACTTTAAAGCAATCGAAATACAGTGCACCTCATCAAAATGACCTGGTGCACAAACCTACACACACAACTATAAGAGTTCATAACTTAAGTAACTATGAACTAATACAAATCACAAACAACTTTGCATTCTTGGTCCACCAAATCTTGGCATACAGTAGACAGTAAAATTAATAATCAATAAACAAACATCTGCATGTTGTGGTCACTGCTGGTCAACATCAAATCAACCTATTTTCACCTCATCAACAACAATGTATTGATAATAGTAAATAGTATCTAGCAATGGATTTTCCCTTTAAGCGTCATTTGAACATCTTTACCTTTACAGTGTCACTCCATATGGTCATTAGCAACACTCCTCAAATGGAGGTTTTGGTGCCCCTTTATAGGACACATTGTTGTTCCATACCAATACTAACACTCTGGGTTTCATCCACTGCCCATCAAGTGATGGATTAGTTGAATACGGTTGAGCAATGGTCAGCAACACAAACAGACAAGTCTTGGAGTAGATCAACAGAATGTCCCACACCAGAGAGAGTAAGAGAGAACGCCCGGGAGGGGAGGGACATGGGGGATGTCAGTTCTACTCACTTGACCTTGCGGAAAGCCAGTCGTCTCCTCAGAGAGGTCACCCGCAGGTGACAGCCCTGCTTGATCCCAAGACCACAGGACATCTGACCTAGCAGGTCACTCTGCACCATGGTGACGTCCCCCAGCCACGGGACCAGTCACTCCTGGTCAAAGCCGCCCCTCCCAAAAAAGGGTGTTTCCGTTGGGGCCAAGAGTTGGGGTCCGAAGCAAGAGGCAGGTCTTGATCTAACAAAGCTGCATCCATCAAATATATCTTCCAGAGTCTCTGAAACTCTTTCCATTAGCATTCAATCACTTCCACAAAATTGGTCTTACTCCGTTCCCGAGAATCTCCATCCTTCATTCATTACCTGCCTCATCTTCTTTCAAAGACTGCTTTCTATAATGTATTCTCTACCTCACTCTCCCTCTAGTCCCTCTCCTTAGGTGACCCAATTCTTGGGCCCCTCTGTGTTGCTCCTCTGAACACCTGGTCTGTTAGGCTCTGCTGGCGTAGTGTGTCATAGCGTACCATGATACTCTGTATCTGTATACCTGGCTGGGGTTGTAGCCTGCTGCGCTGGCTGGATATATTCTCCCCAAGGAGGACTGGCCCGCCCATCACATCATTCATTGGCCATGTACAGAAGTGAATGTCTCAACAGGTAATGCAGGGATGAGGTGTTACAAAGCTATACTGCATGACCCAGTGTGACGAAAATAAGCATCATGGGTGAAATTAGTGCCCAGGGACTCATTTAAAGGCTCTCTGACGGCACATGGTGATCCATAATGATCCCCTATTTGCTTCCGGCCACAGTCTGGAGGTAGTATGTCAGCAGATCAAAAAACATGAGAACATGTACACTACCAGTTGAAAGTTTGGACACACATACTGATTCAAGGGTTTTCTTTATTTTCACTATTTTCCACAGTGTATAATAAATACTGAAGTTATCAAAACTATGAAATAACATGGAATCATGTAGAAACCAAAAAAGTGTTAAACACATCAAAATACAAATCTAAACGTTTTTCAAATTGTAGATTCTTCAAAGGATGTGTAAGGGCCATTGTACGAAGAAGGAAAGTGATGGAGTGCTGCATCAGATGACCTGGCCTCGATAATCACCCAAACTCAACCTAAATGAGATGGTTTGGGATGAGTTGGATTTCAGAGTGAAGGAAAAGCTGCGAATGCCAAGAGTGTGCAGAGCTGTCATCAATGCTACTTTGAAGAATCTATGTATTTTGATTTGCGTGTAATTTCATAGTTTTGATGTCTTCACTATTCACTATTCTAGTGTGGAAAATAGTAAAAATATAGAAATCCCTTTAATGAGTATGTGCGTCCAGGTGTTTGATATATATACACACACATTCATTACATCTACACAGAGTTACGAGCAGCTTCTTGGTGGTAATAGATTAATCACAGCCACAGCAGCAGATTATTTCCATGCTTTTACTAGCTATGATGCCTTCTGCCTGTGGCGGTTGCACCAGTGTGGATTTCTTTTCACTTCTGAACTGAACTGACTGAAAAACATATGAGGCATCCAAGATTTTGACAATACGAGTTTCATTGCAAAAATAACCAGATCGTCATGTTGAAGAAAATGTGCAGTATTGGAGAATGAGCAAAAGAAATAAAGGCACCTGGGGTTATTTAGAATGTTCCTGACTATAGATTGAAGTTAGGATTTGTAGTAGAGAAACTTCACCATGGATTGATTGGTGTGTCGGCAGGCCAGATGGGTACAGCATAATGACACTGTGGTAGATCCAACTGCACTCACAAAAAAAAGAAACTTCCCTTTTTCAGGGCACTGTATTTTAAATATACTTTTCTAAAAATCCAAATAACTTTACAGATTGTAAAGGGTTAAAACAATGTTTTCCATGCTTGTTCAATGAACCATAAACAACTAATAAACATGCACTAGTGGAACGGTCATTAAGACACTAACAGCTTACAGACAGTAGGCAATAAAGGTCACAGTTACAAAAAGGACACAAGACATTTCAACTGACTCTGCGGAACGCCAAAAGAAAGAAGCCCAGGGTCCCTGCTCATCTGTGTGAACAGGCATTATGCATGCTGCGAGGAGGCATGAGGACTGCAGATGTGGCCAGGGCAACAAATTGAAATATCTGTACTGTGAGACGCCTAAGACAGCGCTACAGAGAGACAGGACAGACAGCTGATCATACTCACTGTGGCAGACCACGTGTAACAGCACCTACACAGGATCGCTAAATACGAATATCACACCTGCGGGGCAGGTCCAGGATGGCAACACCAACTGCCCAAGGAACACCGGGAACACACAATCCCTCCATCAGTGCGCAGACAGTCCACAATAGACTGAGGGAGGCTGGACTGAGGGCTTGTAGGCCTGTTGTAAGGCAGTCCCTTACCAGACATCACTGGCTACAACATCACCTATGGGCACAGACATGACCCTCCAGCATGACAATGCCACAAGCCTTACTGCTCGTTCTGTGTGTGAATTTCCTGCAAGACAGGAATGTCAGCGAAGAGCCCGGATCTCAATCCCATTGAGCACGTCTGGGACCATTTGGATTGGAGAGCGAGGGCCAGGACCATTCCCCCAAGAAAGGTCCGGGAAGCTGCACATTCCTTGGTGGAAGAGAGGGGTAACATCTCACAGCAAGAACTGGCAAATCTGGTGCCGTCCATGAGGAGATGCACTGCAGTACAGTACTTCATGCAGCTGGAGGGAACTTCATGCAGCTTCATGCACCTTTGTTCAGGGACGCATTATTCAATTTCTGTTACATGACTGTGAAACTGGTTCAGTTTATGTCTTAGTTGTTGAATCTTTTTATGTTCATACAAATATTAACGCATGTTAACTTTGCTCAAAATAAAATCTGTTGAAAGGGAGAGGACATTTATTATTATGTTCACAAGAACAAACACACTGACGTGATTTGTCCAGCAACAAATCAAAGTCATATTTTGGGGTTGTAATTGATGAACAAATACAAAATAGTGTCTCTTAATCAAGGTTGGACGATGTCTAAGAAGAATGATTATCAGGACTCCAAGCCCTCTGCTTACTTTTATAACGAGTATTAGCCCATAATAGAAATGGTCAGAAAGTAACTTTTGGGATCTGAACAAGTA
This sequence comes from Esox lucius, assembly GCF_011004845.1. NCBI lineage: Eukaryota > Metazoa > Chordata > Actinopteri > Esociformes > Esocidae > Esox > Esox lucius. Next base: position 27,025,375 of record NC_047575.1, read on the forward strand.
GATTACTGAAAGCTGTCCCCATGTTGCTGAAAGCTGTCCCAAGTTATCCCATTTGTATACCCCTCCTTATCCTGAAATGCATTCCTTTATCACTGGAAATTGTGGTTGTGTTAGGCTTCCCAGGTGGGAAGAGTGGAAATCTGCAATCAGGCTGGTCACGGATGTCTAGTATTCCCCCAAATGTTCTAGTGTTCCAAATCTATTGGAAGGTGTTGCGATGTGACAGAGCTTTGTAATTTGTTTACACAATTTATTAAAATATATTGCTTATTAAAGTATAAAAGTAATTTGTTAACATTTAACATTAGTTATCAAAGGTTTTTACCTTACATCGTATTTACGTTGCTTGGAAATCCAAACTCCTTGCTAGAGCCAAACACTATGCCACACATGGAGGTTCGTTTCTTTAGTTTCTGCATTAAGTAGATCACATAAATGACCCAACAATCTAAGTGGTCGCAGAAAACATGGACCGGGCCAGAGACAGAACTCTGTAGGACATTCACTTTTATATTCTGATTGGTTAAAGACAATTCCAATTTGTGATGGCTTTGTTTTGTACAACACCCCTAATTATGACATCACAAACTCTAATGGAAGCAGTCTCAGACTGATGTATGTAACGAACGATAGAACAGTGGAATAATTACATTTGAGCCAACTGGCAACTATTTAACGTAATCAGAGTTGTTTGTGCCCATTTTTGATTGAGACACAGCAGCTCTTGAATATAGAGTGGGTACGTAAAATGTAACGCCAATACTGAATTCAGGTCCAAAACGTATATTTTTTAACCCTTTTACCATGGGCAAAAATGCACAGAAGCTTCAGGGGTGCAGTCAAAAACCTCCTGACAAATTTTAACAACCCTGAAATTTAGGGTTGACTTCATAGGCACGCATGCACACACACTCACAGAAACACACCGTTAAAGTAGAACTGACGTCACACACAAGCGCTCTCACAGGAAAAGGCTAAAGCGCTGACGTGACCACATTTGCACCGTCATAAATCATTAACCCGGCTGGTAGCTGCACCACACCAGGCAAGCCTCAGAGTTCCACCATAAATAAATGAATCAGCGTGCCAGGCAGACGGAGAGTGATCTGGCCCAGAGATGATCTAAGAAGGGTATCAAGGCTCAGCGAGACACTGAGTGATACCTATCTGTTCATATGTGGTTGGGTTTAATGAGAAAAGAGATGGGAGGAGTTTCGGGTTCAGTGTTTCCAGGTGATTGGCCTTCTATTGCCTACCGCACTGTTGTTATCGGCAGCAATGTTGACGAGGACGTGGATGTGTAGGAGAAGTGGATGGTTTAGGAGTATTGATGTTTTTCAGACCTGAATTCAATGGAATGAAACACTACTAAAGGTGTAAAATCTAAAAGCTGTATTTATTTGTATTATATTGTTTTATATCTTTATTATAAAACCTGAACATGTTTCATGAATTATGATGGAAATGCATTTTTCTTTTTTGTTGTGGGGGAGGATATTTGGGGGTATGTGGGGCCACGTGCTTCGCCTTTTTGGACGAGGGCATAACAGTCGAAAAGCATGCTTGCAACCACTTAAAAAAAACGTCAAAATGCAATTCTTCAAAGCAATATTATAGTACCTCATCAGCACCACTTTGAATGTCCTGGGACTATTCTGAGCATGTCTGATTAGAAAGGTTTGGTTCCTAATGAACACATCCCTTTAGGGTATTCAACTGTACCTGTGCTCAGTGTGAAAGAGATGTTTCACAGGTAACACTTTAATGGACAGGATACTCCTCTTTAAGACCAGGCCCTCTCTCTCTTGTTCCCTCCCCGTTCCTCCTCTCCCTGTCACTTGACAAAATGTACTCCTTGTTTGAGACACCCCACCACACATCAGCCCACACGCATGTGTTTGGTGACAGGTTGGAATGCACATGCAAACACACACACAAACACACACACACACACACATACATATAGTAAAATATCCTCAGACATTTTACCCTACCTTTATGCAGAGAAAAACAATTGATGTTCTTATTTTCCTTCAGTGCTAACCCCTTATAAACCCAACCACTACACTTATTCTTATCCTAAAAAACAAACTCCTAAGCCTAAAACAGCCAGTCAAAATGTCCTCACAAGCACAAAAACCAAACACACACACATACACACACACACCTCTCCTCCCGGCTGTGTGGCGTCAGGAAACGAGCAGGGTCCTCCTCATGGCTGCTGTGCAGGCTGTTCTCCCTGCGGGGGGGGAACAGAGAGTTAGGGTTAGTTGGCTGGAATATACACTACATGTTGGCTACTACACCCAATCACAGAGGTGTGTCGACATCGCTGTTTGTGTGTCTGTGTTTCGTTTTGCATGCACGTGTACTGTATGTAAAACCCAAGTAAATCTGCAGCGTAAACAACCAAGCAGTCCTTTTGACACTGTTTCAGTAAAAGTAGGACTTCTGTAATGTTCACAAATGATGTACTAGAACAACCTTTAATTGGGTCCAGGCTTAACTGAAGGAATCACAAAGAAGATATGCGACTTCTATGAAAATGTTTGGTATGGATTCTTCTCCAAGAGCTGGTCCAGGCAGCCCGATAATTATGACAGGTACTGTAGCCCATATAAACCCATATAAGGGTAACACATAAAAGAATGACATTACACACGGTGCTATAGCAAAGAAGGCGGGCACTGATGAGGTGACAGTTGAAAACACAACTTTGTAAACAATTGCTGGCACAGGAAACTAAATTACATTCTGAAGAGCCAATTAGAGCAATTCTACTTCCAGAATCTCCCTAAATAATAATTATATTTAGTGGTTCTCACAACAGTTGAGCTAAGCTCACAGACTGTAAAATTCAGAAAACCTGATAGGAATTGTTAATGATGTTGATGTTGGTGTAAGACGAATCCACCACTAGAGAGCAGCAGTCATTTGTTCATTTGATCCCCTCTCGGTTATACATTTTCATAATATCGAATGTCATCAGTGAAACCAACTGTTGTAAAACACTGCCAAACAGAAGACAAAAAGAAGTTATCCTTATGTGTTCTTAGTGATCAAGTCGGTTTTTTGTTCTTCAGTTTGGTGCAGAAGTAAAATTAGCATAACTGGATGTGGATCATCTTGAATGGTTATTTGCATAAATCTCAAACAAAGTACTACTTTGAAAATTCCAATATCACACCAGGGTTTCTGCTAAATGCTCAAACAGACTCACAGCGTCAGAGCAAGCACTAATTGTTCACACATCTCTATTAATAAAATGTTTAGAATAAAAGTTCAGTTCAACAACAAATGCATACAAATGCCCAATCAGAATGACACATTTTTGAATGTGAATGTGACTTGAGAATACCTTTTTGTTATGGTAAAGTCACGAGTTGTAATAGAATGTACACTCCAAGTATTTGGACAAGGATTTCTTCTTTGGCTCTATACTTCAAAATCTTGACTTGGACCTCAAACAAGAACTGTGAGCTTTAAGTAATGATATTTTAGGGTATTTGTGTAGAAGTTGGTTTCACCATTTAGTAACAACAACACTGTAAATACACACATCCCGTGTTGTAGGGCACTAAATGTAGTGGAACAATTGGCTTGACAGATGTTTCTGGTTAGTCAGGTGTATCGTGTCACACATTTTGTGCAACAATATCAATGCTGTCAATGTCTAGTCTTGATGAAATGCTTTACATGTGCCTCTGGAGTCTGCTATATGTATCTGTCAGCATGAAGACCAAAGAGGTGTCAGTGAAAGTCAAGGAAACCTTTCAATTTATAGCAACCTGGAAACTACAGTGATTTCTACACTGGCTGCTTGCCATGGATTCCAAAATGTAACAAATATCAAAACATATTTCCCATGGTGACAGCAATCACAATGTTTAATGTTCTCCGTAGTTATTCTGTTTAAGTGTCCTACCAGCATTTAGGCTAAAACAGTGGGGATGTTTTCCATTAAGTTGCAGCTTAATGGAAGACAAAAAACACTACAATCTCAATTGTTCAGACAGGCCTCATTACATTTAACCAACACACTACCACATACACAAAAGTAGGGGGAAAAATGAAGCATCTCATAGCAACTAATCCCTCAGAGCATCCTGGCCTCCAGTCTGTTTCTGCCATAGCCATCTTGGCAAGGCTTTGCCATGACAACAAGGAGGCGTGGGTGCAGAAACCGTCTTCCATTCATGTGTCAGAGCACCACAAACTAAAGGCTGGCTGGCCAACTTACACAGCAGTACTGTTTTATAATTAGCCAAGAAAGCCCATGTCCCAAATGGCACCTTTCTCCCTACAGTGCACTTGTTTTCAGGGCCCTGAAAATAAGTGCACTGTTTTTCTCTGTTTAAATAAAGATTAAAATAAAAATAAATAAATTACTGTATTGTACTATGTTGGGAGTATGACAGAATTTGGGACATAGACCACATCTTCAGAAAGCTGTGTTGGTTCTAAAGAGTACTAGCACCTGGAACATGGTTCAGTCCAAAATGACAACATATATTAGATAAAGCTTTACAGGTCAAAGGCCCTGAGTCCTGTACATGTTTTGAGGCGCAGTTGGACCTTTGGCTACAGTACATCTGTTCCCACGACAACCGACAGGAGGACATTTTGTTCAACACCCCACTTACCCGCATTGATTTAGTTCCAAAACCATTATTATCATATTTAAGGATGTTAAACCATTATTAATTATGTTCCAAAGACAACAGATGTTAGTCATGTTCTTAACTTAGGGTCTGCTTCTTTCATCCATTTAATTTGCAACAGTATGCTCATGCAAACATACAGTTGTGCTCAAAAGTTTGCATACCCTTGGAGAATTGCTACCATTGTACCATTTGTAAAGAGAACATGAGTGAGCAGGCAAAACACGTCTTTTATTTCTTATGGGATTCACATTCAACTGTAGGTCTCAACAGAATGGCACAATAATAAAACAAAACATGGCAACAAAGAAAAAAATGAACAGACCCCTGTTCAAAAGTCTGCATACCCTTAGTTCTTAATACTGTGTATTGCCCCCTTTAGCATCAATGACAGCATGCAGTTTTTTGTAATAGTTGTCTATGAGGCCCCGAATTCTTGCAGGTGGTATAGCTGCTCATTCGTCTTGGCATCTCTCTTGGTCTATCTGACCTTGGCTTGGTATCAAGAGATCCCTGAATTTTCCACTTCTTAATAAGTGATTGAACAGTACTGACTGGCATTTGCAAAGATTTTGAAATATGTGTATATCCTTTTCCATCTTTTTAAGTTCCATTACCTTGTTACGCAGGTCTTTTGACTGTTCTTTTCTGCTCCCCATTGCTCAGTATCTAGCCTGCTCAGTGCATCCACATGAGAGCTAAAAAAACTCATTGACTATTTATACACAGACACTTATTTCAATTTAAAAAGCCACAGATGTGGGAAATTTACCTTTAATTGCCATTTTCACATTTGTGTGTCACCTTGTGTGTCTGTAACAAGGCCAAACATTCAAGGGTATGTAAACTTTTGATCAGGGCCATTTGGGTGATTTCTGTTATCATTATGATATAAAAAGGAGCTCAACAACTATGTGATAATAAATGGCTTCATAAGATCACTATCCTTGAATAAAAGACAGGGCCGATAATATTAATAACATTGACATCAATGTTATTACTAATAATACACCAACACATAAAATATAATAATATTGCATCCTAGATTGGGAACCTCTGAGATACAACTGTGAAAAAGGCAGCTCCTGCACTTTTTTTTATTTTTTATTTAGGGCCAAATAAAAACATTCTAAAATGTTGATTACTTGTAATAAACTACAAAATATTACACAATTAATCAGAGTTTAATTGTCTACAATTAGTCTACATTTAGGACATTCCTTATGTGTATTTCACAATTTTTTAGGTGAACATACAGCTAAATTTTGACAGCACCCACCAAATTATTTATGCAAGCTATGGTACAGCACCAGCTTACACAAATTGCATTAGACAGTTAAGAGCAAAAACAACCAAATATCAAAGTAATGCTTAAGAAATTAAATTGGGACCTGTTATCATCAAAAAATCAGAAAGGATTTGAAGAACATTCACTTCATCAGATCAGACCTTTTGACTGCCTGCCAATGACAGCATCGCACACAGTCTGAATACCATTAGGCCAGTGGGGAACCATCAGTGCCCTCTATGCCTTCAGATAGGGCCTACAGTAAGGATACATACAAATCTGTATACATTTTTATCTACTAGAACTTGGAATTTTGTTTTCATTGATTTCATTTAATCTTTTTTGTCTTAATTGTAAGGATCTTCCTATTGAATTTCTGAAAATAAATTTATTGAAAAGAAGGGTGAATATTCAAGAGATTTTTTCTTTGGTACTCTCTTGGTAGAAATAATCTAGTTGGGCTCAACCCTCATTGGCTAGGCCCTCAAGCTTTGAACATATAGCACCATCCAATCATTCACATTGACTTCAATTGGAGCAGTATTTTGAAAGTACAGTAGACTCAACCAGTCACAAATTGTCTTGTAATAGGTAGGACAATTATATGATTTCTCAAGGCCCTTTAGAAGGCCTAAGTATATGTCACTAATTCAGAGCCAATAGTGAGCTTTATCTTGTTTTCTCACGCTTGAGCCTAGCTGGCTGGTTAGCTTTTTGCAGTGAGTATATTACAATGGCGATGGCCCGACTGTCAGCCCTGGCTATGATCTCAATAGAAAAATGATTTCAGGTTTAAGAGAATGGACTTTTGTAAATAAAAATTGTAATAGTGAGTGGACTTTTTGTTTTCATCTCTACCTTGGTTCTCACTCATATCTTATTGAATACAGTGTGTAAAATATTTCAACTTTAGATCACTGGTTGTGTGGTAAAAACACAGTTAATGACGTTGCAATAGGTAGTACTGGGTATATAGCATTTCTGGTTGTGGTGATTTATTGTCTTTTTTTTAATTTATTGTTGCATCCTAGATCGAAAATCGAACACAGCGCAACTTTTTCCTGTCTGACCACATTTACTGTCCGTGGTCTTGAAACAATGTGAGTTGTATGGTTGAATTTATTCCGCCACTGCTTGAGCGACTGTTTTGGCAAATGCTTCTTGGCTGGTATTTCCTTCTAAGGTGGTTCCTGCTGCTGTATCGATGTTTGTAACCGTTGTGTAGTCTACGTTTGCTGCTTCTGCAAGCCACGGCCGAGGCGTGGCTTAGGACTGTTTGACTGTGACATCAAAGAATTGCTTCTCCTACATACCGTAGGTCAGAAAAAGAAAGGCCTCAAGTCTGTATACACAATATATGTATGACGTCAGATCTTTTTCCGCAACTAAGGGCCAAGCTCCAATAGTTAGACAAAAGGCAAAACTCCATCCCACCAAAGCAGGCAGATATGTCAGGCAGTCTTTGTTTGTGGCAAAAATATATATATAATTATTTAAAAAATATTACAGCATTATTTTATAATTCGTGATAGTGTGTATCTACAAAAGACAATACAATTTTTGAGTGTACTGGACTTTTTAGGTTAACACTGGATAAGCATTGTCTCAGGTCAGATAGAAAGTAGAGAGCTGCTGCAGTAACTAACTATCCCCTTATTGTTTGTGGGTACGAGACATATCAGTGCAGGTCCAATCATCAAACTATCTCATTTCATAAGAGTATTAACCTTCTCCACTATGCATCTGTATAACAATAATATCGTTAGTTGTCTTTGAATCCACCTGCTCACTTGCTAGCACAATCAGGCATGATCTACAAACAGATTTTTTCCCCCAAGAAAGCAGTGCTTTTATTTTACAATTGCCAATTCAATCCAAATTTCAACACAGTTGAAAAGCTAAAAGTCTTACGACATCGAACGGAGGGACATGTATTGCGAAAGAGCGGTGGCATCTGGCATAAGACAATAGAGGTGGGAAATGATCCTAGGTCTGGGCCTATGGGGAACATCATGCCAAGCTTCTATACAGACCTGCTATCACTGCTGGGCTCCTTCTTCTCACGCACATTTAGCCAGCGGCGCAGCAGGAAGCGCTTACGCCGCGGCGAAGCACTGGGAGTGGAGCAGCTGGACCAGTTGGCTGCAGTGTCCTCGTCACTGGACGGGGTGATCTCAATGGATGGAAGCTGCAGGTATTCCATGGCCCCTGAGAAAGAGTGCGACCCCTGGCCTTTACTCATGACCTCTGACCTCGCCGCCGCAGCCGGCACAGACTCGGCAGGGGTCATGCCGCTCTCGCTTTGCACATTCTTCATGCGACGCATCTTGAAGCGCTTGCGGCGGAGGGACGGAGTGGCAGAACTGGAGAGGGCTGACGGGTCACCGGCCCCGGAGCGCAACTCCAATTTCTCCATCCCGGCGGGTCCACCCGATCCTGGGTCGCCATTCTGGGGCTCCCAGTCCCCTGGGGCTTGTACCTGGAAGGAGGGGAGCCGAAGGGTCTCAGTCATGATCTTCTGTCCCACCAACAACTGGCTCATATAGACACAAAGACAGACAAGGGGTTTCGGGCATCCAGGCAGGCTGATAGTGTAGGAATGGATGTTTTCCGGGATACTTTGTGGAGTGAGGTGGTTTAGGTGCTTAGTCCAGAGTATTAAGTAGTTGAAGGATTCAGGACTTGGTCAAGGCTTGTGATTACACCTTTTATATTGTGGTAGATCAGGGCTGCTCCTCAGAGCTTCCGAGAAGTCATGACCTGTCCTTTCCAGCCTGGCTGTTCATCCCTCTCCAATTCGACTAGAATGAGTAGACTGCTTGACTTTTAATATCAGAGTCAGAGACATCTGACAGTTGGCACGAGGACGTCATTTACTCTCCTTGCGTACTGTATTCCATGAGGTAGCGGACGTGGATGTTTAACGTTACTACTGCTCTTCCAACTGGATGGTTCTGTGTAAATGCACTATGGCATCTTCTGGTGCCATTACTCGTCCTGGGAAAATGCTCTAGTGAACCTTGCACTTTTCAGATGCAGCTGTCACTGGGTGTCCTTAGCCCATTTAGATGAGTACTCTTCAGCGCCCTCTGGCTCTAGTCCCTGGTAACACATGAATGACCTGAAAGTCAGATTAGGTTTACTACATACAGTAAGCTAAATTAAGTGTGGTGTAGTTGCATGCATGAAAGTATTCACAGCTCCAACTCATAGTTATACACAGAGATACTCTACGTAAAGACAGGCAATGCAGAAATGCACACATGCATGAACCAAAACACATAGACACAGGGACACACACATACACAGAGCATGGGGACTTGCATTCCGGTTGGTTTTGAGTAGCTCAGTCAGTACACCATTGCACATTATACACCTGGGTTGTGGGTTGAATTCCCACAGGGGTCTGTGCAAAAATAATACAAACTGTAAGCCACTACGAGTAAGTGTCTGCTAAATGATTGCAATGTACAGAAAATGGTTTCTGTCGTTCTTAATGTTCATTCCCCTGTGATGGGAGGCACAATGACTGCCTGTAGTCCAAATGGCTGTCTATTTCAAATGGGCCTTGGTCAAAAGTAGGGAATAGGGTACAATTTGGAACACAGCTCTAAGTCGGATCTGAGTTCCCACTGGTCCAGGGAGGGAGATCCTGACATTTTCAGGAGATCAATGGCAACTGACGGGGACCGCATTCACATAAAAACACAGACATCTTTGTATAATAAACATCACCTTGAGAAATCCCAACATATTTCCACAGAAGTCAAAATAAGAAGACATACAGTCTCTAGGCCTGAAGACATCTAATTTGCAATAAAATGCAAATTCATTATTTAAAAATCATACAATGTGATTTTCTGGATTTTTGTTTATGTATGTAAATATGTGTATATATGCATGTATGTATATATATATATCTATGTGTGTGTATATATATATACACTCACCTAAAGGATTATTAGGAACACCATACTAATACTGTGTTTGACCCCCTTTCGCCTTCAGAACTGCCTTAATTCTACGTGGCATTGATTCAACAAGGTCCTGAAAGGATTCTTTAGAAATGTTGGCCCATATTGATAGGATAGCATCTTGCAGTTGATGGAGATTTGTGGGATGCACATCCAGGGCACAAAGCTCCCGTTCCACCACATCCCAAAGATGCTCTATTGGGTTGAGATCTGGTGACTGTGGGGGCCATTTCAGTACAGTGAACTCATTGTCATGTTCAAGAAACCAATTTGAAATGATTTGAGCTTTGTGACATGGTGCATTATCCTGCTGGAAGTAGCCATCATAGGATGGGTACATGGTGGTCATAAAGGGATGGACATGGTCAGAAACAATGCTCAGGTAGGCCGTGGCATTTAAACAATGCCCAATTGGCACTAAGGGGCCTAAAGTGTGCCAAGAAAACATCCCCCACACCATTACACCACCACCACCAGCCTGCACAGTGGTAACAAGGCATAATAGATCCATGTTCTCATTCTGTTTACGCCAAATTCTGACTCTACCATCTAAATGTCTCAACAGAAATCGAGACTCATCAGACCAGGCAACATTCTTCCAGTCTTCAACTGTCCAATTTTGGTGAGCTCATGCAAATTGTAGCCTCTTTTTCCTATTTGTAGTGGAGATGAGTGGGACCCGGTGGGGTCTTCTGCTGTTGTAGCCCATCCGCCTCAAGGTTGTGCGTGTTGTGGCTTCACAAATGCTTTGCTGCATACCTCGGTTGTAACGAGTGGTTATTTCAGTCAAAGTTGCCCTTCTATCAGCTTGAATTAGTCAGCCCATTCTCCTCTGACCTCTAGCATCCACAAGGCATTTTTGCCCACAGGACTGCCGCATACTGGATGTTTTTCCCTTTTCACACCATACTTTGTAAGCCCTAGAAATGGTTGTGCGTGAAAATCCCAGTAAATGAGCTGATTGTAAAATACTCAGACCGGCCCGTCTGGCACCAACAACCATGCCACGCTCATGTCACCCCTAAATGCATTGAAGCAACTGCCATGTGATTGGTTGATTAGATAATTGCATTAATGAGAAATTGAACAGGTGTTCCTAATAATCCTTTAGGTGAGTGTACATGCTTTGTAAGTAGGAAAACCTGCAAAATCGGCAGTGTATCAAATACTTGTTCTCCCGACTGTACATATGTATATATATATATATACAGTGGGTATGGAAAGTATTCAGACCCCTTTAAATTTTTCACTCTTTGTTTCATTGCAGCCATTTGCTAAAATAAAAAAAGTTCATTTTATTTCTCATTAATGTACTCTCAGCACCCCATCTTGACAGAAAAAAACTGAAATGCAGGCTTTCATATGTAAGCCTGCATACATATATACATACATACATACATATATACACATATTTACATACATAAACAAAAATCCAGAAAATCACATTGTATGATTTTTAAATAATTAATTTGCATCACCTACCAACGAGTAAGAATTCCGGCGTATGATCTCTGTAATTGCAAACAAAGGTTTCTGTACCAAATATTAAGTTCTGATTTTCTGATGTATCAAATACGTATTTCATGCAATTAAATGCAAATGAATTACTTGTTTTAGTTTCCGTCACTTACAGTTGAAGAGTACCTATGATACAAATGACAGACTTCTACATGCTTTGTAAGTGGGAAAACCTGCAAAATCGGCAGTGTATCAAATACTTGTTCTCCCCACTGTATATACATATACACACATATTATATATAAATATATATATAGGTTATTTAGGACATTGTTTGAATTGTCTTCAAAGTCAATGTCAGACTACTTCCCATCCCTCTTAGTCTTCTGAATCCCTTATATGTTGTCGCGCTCTGGGGTTAAAGTAGATCTGCTCCTAGATTAGCATATTGGCAGACTCATACCACCGGCAGCACACAGTAGTGCAGCACAGTGAGCCAAGAGCAGGGCAACAGGCCAAATTCCCCATTTGACATAACCTACCCGGTCAGCATAATAAGGTAGATAAACTGTTTTTATTACAGCTTAATCATTACAGGTGGAGATCATCAAATCATTTGTTGCATTCTATCAAATACTTTTTTTTAATCACCAACATCAATTATCCTCTGCCTCCAATGTGTCATGTATCATCGCAGCGATGCAGGCGTTTGTTTCATGGCTTATTGTTTTCAAATTACATTTTAATGTGACAAACAATGATGTTTCCTCTTTAAGACAAAAATTATAATTAGAATGTGTTCATTTTATTTAAATAGTTATATTGTAAATTGCCTTGTTCTACATAGTAGCAGTTTTTTCAAATTCATGTTGGAATAAGGGAATACTAAATTACTTTGAAAGCTTCTATCTTAAGACCTTTAGCTATCTGTTAATTGTATTGTTCACAATACAAGGTTATTGCACAGCACACTAAAGGGGGACCAGGGTGGGGTTTATAAGGAGGCATCTTGGGACTGGCTGACATTGCCATTGCATCCCCCACCACTGCTATCTCTGTCACGGTCTCATCCAAATGAATGATGCTGACAACTCTGCCTGCTTGATGTCTATCCCTATCCAAGGACGGTGTTTTCCCCGTCATGATGGACTATGGCCTTCACATGACCACCCAAATAGATGGATAGCATAAACCCAACAGTTCATAGTGGTGGCATGTGTCTCTTTAAAATACGTTTTTAGTCAAAATATTAGGACAAATATTAAGATCACACAACACTCTAGAAAGCAGCTCTTTAGATGATAGTCAAATAATGAATCCTTTAGTGACAACATTCGGTCGACGCTAGCATGGCTTGGGCCCTAAAGCACAGTGTGGTAGCAGAGGCCTCCGTTTGTGACCAGCTTAATCCACCAGGGGTTTCCCAGCAAATCTTCAGCAGATAAAGCTGGTCAAAGCTGACCCATTCAGCATATTTCTCAATACCTTTTTTGTACCCTCATTTAACCAGGTACAGTAGTAGTCTATGAACAGAAACCGATATTTCCCCTCGTCAGCTTGGGGATTCGATCTAGCAACATTAAGAATCCATCTACTCGGTATTGTGATCAATGGTACATTACGTTCAGTTCTTTCTATTGCTTTATCATTCCAAAGTTTTTCGGTCTCCTTTTGTACGTTTTTCCACACAAGATTGATAGTGAACCTTTCATGCATGGCATCCTGTAGCTCAGGTGACCAGCATCACCTTCTATTCTGTTTTCTGTCTTCATCATTTTGTTATCTACTATTAATTCTGTTATAGACAGAGAGCTTTCTTGCGTGGCATATCACTTTCTGTGGAGAGAAGTTTGCCCCACGTGTCAGAATAGAAATGCATCTCTAAACAAAGACATAACACCCGTGGGAAGATATCTTGTTTTAGAAATATCAGATCTGATTATCTAAAAACTCCAGCATCACAAACCTAATAAGACAAATAATGACTGAATGTACACTCTGGCAAGCAGTATAAGGTAAATTACTTCATTCATAACATGGATTGCTCCAACAGTCTAAGTCACATACAGTTAGGCCTGGAAATATTTGGATACTGACACAATTTTCATAATTTTGGCTCAGATTTGAAATAAAACAACCAAGATGCAAGTAAAACGCAGAATTTCAGCTTTAATTCAAGTGGTTGAACAAAAATATTATATGAAACGTTTAGGAATTGTAACCATTTTCATACACAGACCCCTTATTTCAGGGGCTCAAATGTAATTGGACAAATTAACAAAAAATAAATAAAATGTAAATGTTTAATACTTAGTCGAGAATCCTTTGCAGGCAATGACTGCTTGAAGTCTGGAACACACGGACACCATCAAATGCTGGGTTTCCTCCTTTGTGATGCTTTGACAGGCCTTTACTGCAGCTGTCTTTAGTTGTTGTTTGTTCGTGGGTCTTTATGCCTTAAGTTTTGTCTTCAGCATGCTTGATCGGGTTAAGCCCAGGTGATTGACTCTGCCATTGCAGAATATTCCACTTCTTTGCCTTAAAAAACTCCTGGGTTGCTTTTGCAGTATGTTTTGGGTCATTGTCCATCTGTAAAGTGAAGCACAGTTCAATCAACTTCGCTAAATTTTAGCTGAATCTGAGCAGACAATATTTCTCTATACACATCAGAATTCATCCGGCTGATTCTGTCTTCTATCACATCATCAATAAACACTAGTGACCCAGTGCCATTGGTAGCCATGCATGCCCATGCTATCACACTGATTCCACAGTGTTTTACAGATGATGTGGTATGCTTCGGATCATGAGCCATTCCAAGCCTTCTCCATACTTTTTTCCCCCATCATTCTGGTACAGGTGGATCTTAGTTTCATCTGTCCAAAGAATGCTGTTCCAGAACAGTTCTGGCTTTTTTAGATGTTTTTTGGCCAAGTCTAATCTGGCCTTTATATTCCTGAGGCTTATGAACGGTTTGCAGCTTGTGGTGAACCCTCTGTATTTGCTCTCATTAAGTATTCTCTTTATGGTAGACTTGGATTATGATATGCCTACCTCCTGGAGTGTTATTTGCTGGGCTGGAAGTTTTTTTTTTTTTTACCATGGATCCTATGATCATCCACCATTGTTGTCTTCCACGGACATCCAGGCCGTTTTGTGCTGCAGAGCACACCAGTGCATTCTTTTTTTCTCAGAATGTACCAAACTGTTGATTTGGCCACTCCTAATGTTTTTTGCGGCCTAAGGGTGGTCTATCTCACTAGACACCATTAAGCATTATGTTAAACTGACTAACGTTTCTTATTAGGTTTACCCTGACAACAAATAGTATCTATGAACTCACTTTTGGTGCCAGCGGTTAAGACATTAATGGCTGTGTGTTGAGTTATTTTGAGGGGACAGTAAATTTACCCTGCTATACAAGCTGTACACTCACTACTTTACATTGTAGCGAAGTGTCATTTCTTCAGTGTTGTCACATGAAAAGATATAATCAAATATTTGCAAAATTGTGAGGGGTGTACTCACTTTGGTGAGATACTGTATGTAGCTACATAGGGTTGTAGCAAAGTTATTTTCTGTCCTGAATCTCAGGCATAATGCTTTTTGACTATTATGGGAGTCGAACGTGGGACCTGTTGTTCCAGAGCCCATGTCTCTAACCACTACGCTATTTAACAAGGGGTAGTCAGTCAGTCAGTCTGTCAGTAAATAAAATACATTCGCTCTTTTAGGCAGGCTTATGCAGTCTGGCAAAAATACAAATTTAACCCTTTAATTTCTTAACCAGTACCAAAATATTTGTTTTAAAATAAAGCTTCTTAACTAACCAAATTACTGGGTATTTGTGGAATGGAACTCGTTCTGTAAGAGTACCTTCTGAGGTAGTAATATTGAGATAATACTAATCTATGTTTTGGGATCTAGTATCATATACTTTGTTTTATTTGCATTTACCAATATAAAGCAGACAGGCAGGCAGACAAGGAGGCAGACAAGGAGGCAGACAAGGAGGCAGACAAGGAGGCAGACAAGGAGGCAGGCAGGCAGGCAGGGGTGATCCCGGGGTAAAGCTCCCTGTCCCTGTCCCATTCACATGAACAGGCTCCCCAATGACACCAGGGATCAATACCAGTCTCCACTTTAGTGTCTTCACCTGTCTCACTCTGATCCCCACCATCAATAAAAGGCTAACATACAAGGAGATTGAGTGTCATCTTGCATTTCAAAACGAATGGGCAAAACAAGTGAAATAAGTGAATTTGACTAGTAAAACACAATTCTGGAAATAGCAAAAAATAATGCAGTTATATCACATAATAATGAATGCAGTAAGCCAATCTGACTCTGCCATAGGAAAGATAAACCAAAAAAGAAACCAGGCAAGCCTAGTTCAGCCGGCACGCAATTAAAAGCGATACATGTTGATGCCCTCACAGTATTCGAACACGGGTCTGCCACGGGAGAGGCTGCATCTTTAACCAGTTTACCTCTACCATAAATAGCATCCGTTAACTTTATGGCTTCTGCCACTGGCAGTTTTAACAGCTTATTAGTCAGTAATAGGCTTACTAGTATCTACTAAATACTTGTTAAGGTCATAAAAAATTTGCAATTGCTAGCGAGACTGAAGATAAACCAAAGCTATTTCATTTCATGGCAGAAAAACTTTTGTTTTTCATTCATTTGTGAATGACATTGATAAACTAGCTATTGATATAGTTTATATAATAACTATCAAGTGAAAAAAATTAGTGTATCGTGGAAACTCTTTTTTTCACCTAGGGGTTTTGATCTATCCTATATTACCCCAAAAGCATTCATGGATGCGTACTTCGAAATAGTTGCAATACTGTATAACTGTAAACAGTTTTAGTTTAGGTTTAATATAACCTAACTACTGAATATTGTAGCCAGTTACGTTTTTGTCCATCCTGACCCAAAAAGCATGCATGGATTCTTACTTCGAAAATCCACCATAAACAGTCGCAATATATCTGTAAACTGTTTTATTTTAGGTTTACTATAACGTAGATACTGAATGTTATAGCCAGTGAGGTTTTTGTCTATCCGGAACAAATCCTAATGCATTATTTGTTTTGACTGTGAGGAAATTTGTACGCGGGACCTATCATTCACAGTTCTGCTTCTCTAACCACTACACTGTTTAACAAGGTGGGTAGTCAGTCAGTCAGTCACTCAGTCAGTCAGTCACTCACTCAGTAAGAGACATTCACTCTTCTTGACCGGCTTCGCTTATGCGGTCCGGCAAAAACAGACAGCTTACAGCTTGACTACTGCTTGCACCATTCCAATCAGGTAAAATCGGGTTGAGATGGGAAAGCTATTAGTCAGGAAGACAAGCACTGGAAGAATTGCCTAGCCTTAATAAAAAAAATTGCAATTTGACTGTGTGAAGGCAAACATTTTGAAAAGCCCACAGGAAATGTGATATTTTCCCTTAATATATTTTTTTTATATTAAACAATAACAGTTTTTACACAAATACCGTTCCATTAGACCTGTGAAATTGTACTGAGAATGCTATGATTTAATTTTAACACATTTAAAGTGAAAGTGAAAACATTTTCAGCATCCGAACATCACTTGGCAAACAATGTGGAACAGATAGGGTCACATAACAAGATTCTCAATACCACAAGGCCTTGCAAAAAAAAGACGTGATAAGATTGTTAACCTTTGTTATTTAATAATAGCAGTGGCTCAAACCAATTTCATAAACATTTTGTCTGACATTGCAATACCAAATTGAATATCTAGGCAATACATTTTTAATTGAATAACATTTGCTTGTGAACTTCACCGCTGTAATGATTCGTTTTTTTAAGGCAAGAAGCCAACAAGCACTAATATTGATCATCACAATCGACTGAGAGTCCAGACATTCTTGGTCAATTAAAAAAGTGCACTATATTTTAATTTTCATTGATTTAATACACATCCACAAATCATTTTGAGAATGCCATCTCCATCAGTGTTGCTATGAGTTGAATTGTCATGGTATGGCATTCTACATTATAAATTCAAACTATTCTGGGCTGTGAATTCAAGCACACTGTTCCACGCTGACATATTGTATGAGTAAGCAACTCATTACCCATTGTGTGTTGAGTTACACAGATGTCACAAAACCGTAACACATGATTAAAAAGTAACAAAGTATACTTTCCCTAAAACTCTAGGCACGATAATTAAAAACGGCATCAACGTCCCCACAGCATCCTTCATAGTGAGACCGTTACTCACGCCAACAGGAGTGACCATCTCCACGGCTGTGTGGATTCCTCCTGTCCAAAGCTTTATTTCAGTCACCTCCTGCGGACCTCTGGCCCTTGGCTGGTGTGTTACGCAATGTTCCTCCCATGTGAATGTATGGTGGGGACCGTCTGACTTAGAGGAGCATTTGCCTTCTCCGCTCACAACGCACTGCATTAAGTGTATCTACAACGCACTGCATTAAGTGTATCTACAACGCATTGCATTAAGTGTATCTACGACGCATTGAATTAAGTGTATCTACAACGCACTGCATTAAGTGTATCTACAACGCACTGCATTAGGTGTATCTACAACGCACTGCATTAAGTGTATCTACAACGCACTGCATTAAGTGTATCTACAACACATTGCATTAAGTGTATCTACGACGCATTGCATTAAGTGTATCTACAACGCATTGCATTAAGTGTATCTACAAAGCACTGCCCAATGAGTTTAAGGTACAGTGCCCTTTAAAGAGGTAAAGTAGACTGAACATACAGACAGGTGATAAATTGCAGGAAAAACCAACAGAAGTGTCTCGGTAAGGTGTTGGGCCACGAGCTGCCAGAACAGTTTCAATGTGCCTTGGCATAGATTCTACAAGTCTCTGGAAGTCTACTGGAGTAATGGAACACCGTTCTCACAAAATATATTCCCTCATTTAGTGTATTGATGATTGTGGTGGAGAACTCTGTCAAACATGTTGGGCCAAAATCTCCCATAGTGGTTCAGTTGGGTTGAGATCTGGTCACTGCAATGGCCGTAACAGGAGTCACACAATTTTCATACACAAATAGATTCAGCCAACCCTGTTGTCCTGGGGATGGGGGCACTGTCAGAGACCCAATAATGAAATTTCTTTCAAAGTCACAGATCTTTTGCTCTCGCCGTCTTGATCTCACATTTCTCACCAGTCTGCATACTACTCGATAAAAAAGCCATATGTAATATATTTGAAATAAATTGAGTAGATTTTAAATGTACTCTAATGCTCTTTGTAATCCTGTATAATGCATGTTAAAGTATGAATGCAGTGGTTCCATTTTATCATGTTAGTATATGTAACACTGTTTAAATAGTGCTTGAATACTATTTCAATTCTATTTAGTGTAGCAAAATAATACACTTAAAGTATACTTCTTTTTTTGGCTTGCCTCTTTTAAACACAACAGTTTTCAATGGCAAATAATATACCAGCAAGTACCATTTAATTAATTTGGTGCAAATGTAATTTTCATTTCATATTCAATCCACTTGATATATTGTGCTACTAAATCAGCTGACTGACCATGTTTTGGAGTGTTTGAAGTGGAGATGACATTGCCCCAGTTAAAACCCTCGAACACCCCACAAGAGAATGGGAACTGTATGACACATACAGCACACAAAGCACAATTTAATGCCAGCCCTCTCGTTTCCATTAGTACTACCAAATATGAACTTCACTTCAGGCAGTATATATCCAGTGGGGAATTTCTCCAAAATGCCACCCTATTCCTGACATAGCCCCATGGGTCCTGATAAAAAGTAGAGCGCTATAAGGAAGGATCATGCAAACAAACACACATGTATGTTCAAGCACTGGATCTTCAGCCTATACATGCATACTCTAACCTATAACTATAATCACTATAATTTTATTAAAATTAAAGAATATCAGCACACATATAACGCAATGAAAACCCTGAGACTGTAGCCACTTTCAAGGGGGTAAAAGTTACATTATACCAACATTTCCTACCTACTAGTGTGTAGATCTAATGGATGATTGTAGCCCAAAGTTGCTCTTGTGAAAATAAATGAAAAGTGCATTACAATCCACCAGCCACTATGAATATTGTGACATATTCTACAGCATTTAATGAATAGCTCATTGTAATACTGTACAAAAAGAATTCTATTAAAAGAGTCCAAATGATTTACATTTATATTTAAATATTTCCTGTGCTTGGTCAGCCAATGCTGAACATAATAAATTGCTCTCTTTCCTCCATATGTATACCAAACTCACAACATTTGCGGAAATTAAGCCTTTTCTAAAAAAGTCTAATCTGGATCCCGACATATTAAACAATTATAGGCCAATATCGAACCTCCCGTTCCTCTCAAAAATCTTAGAAAAATGTGTTTCCCAACAACTGAATGCTTTCCTATAGACAAATAACATTTATGAAATACTCCAGTCCGGTTTCAGATCCCATCATAGTACAGAGACTGCACTTGTGAAGGTAACAAATGACCTTCTAATGGCTTCTTGATCTTAGTGCTGCTTTTGACACTATTGATCACTCCCTTCTCTTAGAGAGACTGGAAACCCATATTGGGCTATGTGGACATGTTCTAACCTGGTTTAAATCTTATTTATCTGTAAGATATCTGTTTGTTAGATTGGATGGCATATCATCTGACAAGTCAAAGGTATGTTTTGGTGTTCCTCGAGGCTCAGTTCCGGGCCCATTATTGTTCTCACAATATATGCTGCCTCTGGGCGATGTAATCCCAAATCACAATGTACATTTTCACTGTTATGCTGATGACACACAGTTATATATTTCAATGAAGCATGGTGAAGCCCCAAAATTTGCTACTTTGGAAGCATTGGTTTCAGATATTAGGAAGTGGATGACAGAGAACTTCTTGCTCTTAAACTCAAGAAAAACAGAAATGCTTGTTTTAGGACCCAAGAAACAAAGAGCTTTGTTAGCAGATCTCACTGTGAACCTCGACGGCTGCATGGTCGTATCCCAAAAAACTGTAAGAAACCTAAGCGTTACCCTTGACCCTGAACTCTCCTTAGATGAACATAAAGAATACGTCTCAAGAGTTGCTTATTTTCATCTTCGAAACATTTCAAAAATCAGAAACTTTCTATCAAAATGGATGCATAAAAATGAATCCATGCTTTTGTTACTTCTAGACTAGATTACTGCAATGCTCATCTTACCCTGACAAATCAATAAATAAACTTCCATTAGTGCTGCACATGGCTGCTAGAATCATAACTAGATTTCTTTTTTTTAACACATTACTCCAGTACTAGTGTCCTTACAATGGCTGCCTGTTAGGGTTTGGGCTGATTTTAAGGTTTTATTGTTAACCTATAAATCAATACATGGACTTGCTCCTACTTACCTTGCTGAAATGATCCAGCCATACATACCTACACGTAACCTACGATAGCAAGATGCAGGCCTTTTAATTGTACCTAGAATTTCTAAACAAACAGCCGGAGGCAGGGCCTTTTCTCAATGAGCTTCACTACTGAGGAATGATCTGCCAATTAAGGTTGAAATGCAAACTCAGTGCAAACTTTCAAGTGTCTACTAAAAACCCATCTGTACAGCACGGTCTATGATTAGGTGTAGCCTGGCCCAGGGGTGTGAAGGTGACCAGAAGGCTTGATACTGTCCACTCGTGCTGTCTTGCCAGGTGGGCTCTCGTCGCCACTGGGATGCCCTCCCTACAATGCTTTAATATTTCACCTGGCACAGCCAGAAGAGGACAGGTCACCCCTCTGAGCCTGGGTCCTCTCTAGTTTTTCCTAACCACTGAAATTCAACACTACTGTTGTTTGCTCCTTGGGGTTTAAGGCCGGGTGTTTCTTTAGAAGCACTTTGTGACAACTGCTGTTGTAAAACAGGCTTTATAAATAAATTTGATTGATTGACTGATTAAATGTAAATGAAGATATTAACTTATACAGTACCACATTTCTCTCTTCCCCAACTATGTCATGTCAAACTGTATTTACAGCCATTCATAACTGGAACAAATCCCAACAGATTCAGGAGAGTTGAATATCAGGGCAAGCCTCTCATAAGCATCTGCACAAAGCCATTCTTGGGCATGCTCACTGACCCGTCAACCTTAGCTAGTGCCTGAGTGGGTTGCTAGAGGGGTTTGCACTTGGAAATCTGTACTGACAATGGTTTTCTACTTCCTAGGCAGTGCTAGACATGTTGCATCCCTCATGGGGCTCTTGAGCCGTGTGCCACTGAACATTTTCTTCTATAGGCCGTAGCCCTCAGCAACTGGCCACCAGTCCCACAGAGACTAACAAGACTATGCTCACGGCTTCATGATGTATTGCACCCAAAAACTCTTAATCTCTCTGTATCTGTATGGACCTTCTTTACATCAAGAGCCATTCAGCTATGTAACTGCAATAATATATTGCTAGCAATCTACTCCTGCAAAACAAAGCAGAAGAAAATGTTCCCTTGGATCTAGGGCCAACTTCAGAGGTCAGGATTTCTAATGGAACGAACTGTAATTGTAGTGCCTGATTAGACATTACATTACCAGAGCAGTTACATCTCAGCCAAGCAAGTTCATCAGGCGTCAGAGTAATGAGATTTCATTACATTCTCACAAAGCATCACATACATACACAAACGTGCAAACATTAAGGCTGTTCAAAACAACGTCATTAAGCCCCAGCAAATATATGTCATCAGGGGGGAGAAACATGAAACTTCAAGAATTATCACATATTATCAACAACCTTTACTACCACTTCCCAGCTGGGAAGGAATGCTGAAATATCTTTGACATAAGGCTACATTAGATTCCTGTTGCATCTTTTAACATGAGTCACACACCAGGGCTCTATTTTAACAAGCCAAATCCAATCGAAAATCTCACGACATGCTGGGGTGCTGTAGATTCAAGTGCGTCTTTGAAATATTTTCGCTGCGCTTAAGTGGGTTGTACAAATTAGCTGACCACCTGCCGGGTCTAGTGGTGGCCTAAAGCACGCAGTGCCTACGTGAATGTGCTTGGTTGAGCGAGATTTGTTGTCAGAAGCAACATGGCCTGTCGCCAACAAGTTTGCTTTGTTCAAGGCCGTCGCCGTAAACAGCTATGCAGGAATACCTGAAAGGACTGGGCGTTAAAGATGGAGATTGGACAAGAATTCCATTGCACTTCAACTGTGGAGGGAGACATTTATGCTGCCGGTCATTTCGCGCTCAATGTGACATGGTGTGTACAGAGGGCCTCACTGAGGTGATATGTTTGGAATGTTTGGGTAGACATTTATCAGTGCATACTTAAATGCCACCATGATTAGATACTGTACCAGCTGAATATAATGGTTCAGGTGTTGAAGCTTTGTTAGTAAGTACAGCCAGCCTACAGTAGATACTCCATAGATCCATAACCTGAACAACGCATTCTTAAGGAATACATATAGGTAGGCTACTTTGTAATTCCTGATTTGTGAGCCTCGACTAGGGCAAATAATTATCCCTGCAAACTGCCAAATGTGGATTCATGTTGATAAAATATGTGTAGGCCTCCTGCAATGTTGTTGGGTTGTAACATATTCAATGCAAGCCTATTACAGGCATTTTGGGGAAAGAAATGTAGTCAGGTAAGGTAAAAAGAGATGCCACGGCAGTTTTCACAGTAGTCATGTCTTATGGTTTCATAGCTGACCTACAAATCCAGATTCATATTTATCCCACTTTGAACAGCAGTACAACATAGCGGGTATTGCACAATGTGGCAACCGGTATGTGAAAAATTATTATTTACCCGAACATCTACTAGTGAGATTTTGTTTGATATAAACATTTTGTTTATATGCTTGATTGTTTATCAATGCAAGTTAAAGTTCAAACTGTAACTCCTAGCACAGAGGTCAGATTATTGTACTTTGCAAATTACCATGGTAACAACCCAACCTTAATGAAGGGGCAGCATAACTAATCTGTGACAAACAGTTGATAAAGTGTAGCAAAAAAACCCATTATGTACTTGTAACACATTTGTTTTTCTAGTAACATCCCAACATTAGTCAAGACGGTGTGACTACAGCAGTGGTATGGCATAATTAGGGTAGGGGTAAGGTCTAAAGGCATTTTCAAGTTCCTAATGTGTATTGCACGCAGGCATTCACCCAGACTGCACACTTAGCTACACCGTTATGGACCTAATGTGCAGACAACCTTTCATTGGTGCACAGTGCAAAACTTTCCCCCAATAGCATCAGTTGCATTTCAAAAGCAAAGCTCTCAAGCTTCAATATCAGCATATCCCAGTGCTATGTTGTTTAGACAGGTATTTACTGTATTTGTAACCTTAACCTTCATCCTAACCTCAGTACTGAGATGCCTAACCTTAACGGTAACCTAACCCTATGATTCCTAACCCTAACGCCAGTATACCTAACCCTGACCCTAAATTTAACCTTAACCGTTAACCTAAATGTTATTCGTAACAAGGCGTTTTTCATTTTCAGTCGATTACGTTAAGGACCAACATAATAGCGAAATGTTAAGGCCCAAAGTAATAGTGAGTCATGGACCAATAGCACAAACGTAATTGCACCAATTTATGTTCATACTGAACGTAATCACGGCTTCAAAATAAGTTGCATCATGTATTTTGGGGAGAAAAACTGCCTAGGTGTCCTAGACTAGACCAATGGAATCAGAGAAAGGACAGTGTTTTTATCTTTAACATGATTTATCACAGCTGGTATTTAGGCTACGAATTTGATAGGCACGCTTTTATGGTGTTATGTAGGATAGCTATAATTGTCTTACAAAGGTTGGAAATTATATGCAACTTTGGATATACTATGCTCACATACAGCCCAGGTTGATTCTACTCCAATTTCATGAGGAAAACAGTAGGCCTATGTTATTAATTGTGTTTATCTAATGGATGAAGGATTACAACACAAATTAATGCATGGCTTAGTGACCTTATTCTGCTTTATGCTATTGATAAATTTTCAAGCTGTTGAGAGATTCTTTTTAAATTACTACAACAAAAATTTGAATGGTTGAGAAGTAAAAAACGTTGTCATCTACTTCTCGCTTCTTCCATGAGAATTAAGGGAAAAAAGAAAATGGAGGTGAGGAGATTCTCTGTCAACCTTTTTGTACTGCATGATGGGTTTGTCCTCAAAATCCATGCCCTCAGACAACCCACCATCTTTAACCACGGGGGGCTTTAAGAATTCCCCTATACATCTTTAGCTCTCTGGAGAAGAGATACCATACTGTATGGAGACATAGACCTCCATGCAGGGAAACCAATCAAGATGCCATGAAATAAAATGGGTCGCTGAAAATTCAAGACTAACAGTCAAAGAAACAACACCAGATCATTGAGTGAGTGGCATTTATGTACTGCAGCAGATGTTCAGACAGGTTCAGGGAGCTACAGTACAGCGTGTGAGGCTGAAAAATCGAATGCACAGCAAACTCAGCAATGCAGCTCTTCAACTAAACGTATAGTGGGGATCATTGTAGGCTGCATCAGGTAAAATGCCATGGCTTCATGAGTATGAGACTACAAGGGCGATGACTGCATCAGCTTTGGAGCAGGCAGACCGTATTCTACATCCTATTGCATTTATATTTTGACCAGTTCAGTTTGGTTTTTACCACCTTTGTGGATGCAGTCATTGAATCTCTGTAGGGTCGTTGCTGGAAGGGATACTAAGGGAAAGCGGAGACACAGGCATGAGATTACACTGGGCCCCACTGGAAATACTGAAACATGATCAGTAGAGGTAGGATTATTACATTTCAGGGAAATTCTGATCTTTTGTTTTTGGAACAATCTATTGTTTGGAATTACTGTAAAAGCCAACTTGATCAGATTCCTTGGTCCACTGCTTTTTGCTATCACCATTCGGACAGGACCAGTGACTAAGGCGTTCTTAGTTCATACAGTATGTCCCAGGTTAGATTTAGGCACTACTCCACACCGTGCTCTGTCCCCTCACTCTGTAGACCGTACACGGCTGTCACATACACAGTCTGCAGACTTACATGTACAAGACACATGCACATGACTGACACACAGATACACACACAAAGCAGGGCTTCACAATGCACACAACCACAGCTACACCTGTTCTCAGCCAGCGTCACATCCACGCGTACACTCACTTCCATACACGCAATAACAGGAAACATTAACCCGCTCTCACACAAGCATCACATAACATTAAAAAGCAATCAGTTCTGATTCAAATCAACAAAACGACATACACATTTTGTACTGAAATGGTTGGATTTACCTCCCTGCTCCACATTCCGCTTCTCCAAATTCCTGGTTAGTTGTTATACACTGTTCATGCACTGTCCTCTGCTTAGAGTACAACCAGAGATGGGGAGAAGGGAGTAGCAGGTATTTCCTGTCCTGTACTCCCTCGAGTCCAGTCACTCTAAATGCATCTCAGAGAAGCACAGTTGTGCGTGAAGAAAAGCCAAATCTGAGATTCAGTTCCGTTCCACACGAAAAGCTGGAGTACTTTCCTAAGACGTGTTTCATCCTCTTCAGGTCTACAATGCCCTTTATTGCTCTCCTTTTGCCTGCTCTCTCACTGCCTCGCTCTCTCGTGCTCCTCTCTTCAGCGACTCACTCACATTTTCATATTTTTTGTTCTTTAGCGCTTGCTCCCTCCTTTAGCTCACTCCTCTGCTCGCTTGTTTCATCTCACTCTTTTTTGTTTGCCTCTCTCTCTATCTGCTAGCATACTCTTGCACTGATTTCAGTAATCCCTCCCTCGCTTTCCACTGCTCTCTGTAACCAGCACATCACTTAGACCTGTAACTTTTACACTTGTTTTTCAGCGAGCTGAGAAGGGTGACATGGTGTTCTAGGGGGTAAATATATCCCAGCAAGGCATGGGGGACATCTTATATGGCACCTTGTTCCCTACATATTACACTACGTCTGACCAGGAAAATATGGGTCCTCGCGAAAATAGTGCATAAAAACGAGAATAGGATTCAATTTGGGACACAGTCATTCTGTCTCAATCCGACTGATTCAGCAGTCCATATCCTCCAGAAAACATGCCGTATCTGCAGCTTGGTAGAAATTCAGCCTCCAAGCACTCACAGCAGTGAAGTATATAACCTATAGCATTTCCTCTTTTTATCATATCATTCCTACTATATGTGATGGCTCTCAATGGTCTGGATGTATGCATGCATTACAGAGGAGCCATCTGTTTTTGTAGAGCGCCTAAATCCAAGGGTAATCTCACACAACAGCGAAGGACACACAATGTGCCAGTAAACACACACACACACGCACACACACGCCAACAAACCATTAAACAAACACAAAACAAACCATTGTAAACAGTATTAGTCTGGTCATGCTCTTGCCAAAGGCAACTAACCGAAATGCTAGCAACAGATGTTTATTGCTCTGTACAGTTATCAGTCATTTATTTTATACAATTAATAAATTATTTATTAGATCAGGTTTTTTTCTTACAATGTAGCCTAATACTTCAGTGAATGGACATACATTGGGGTTGGCTGGTATAATAGTGTGTTAAAGTCACAATTTAATGATGTAGAGCATCTCTAGATGGACTCTCCAAATGAAGTGCCACCTAAGGGGGAAACTCGCTTAAGTCAGTAGCTTTGCATGACCTACTTTCAGTAGAAGTGCCTCTCAATCTTATCTAGAACAGCACAAAAACGTTTTTGCATGCCCAAATATTAATCTAATTAACCCCAGAGTTATTCCATCTATTCTCAATGCAAACCAGTTAACAGTAGCATAAAAGGCTGAATATAAGGAAATAATATGAGCAAACTATTTGTATACAGTCAAATTCCTGAAGGTCAAACACTGACATTTGAATAAACATATTTCCAATTACTGTATGAATGAGTCTATTTGTGTCAATGGGGAACCAGACCGGACAACACTATTGCTTGTGCTATATACCAGACCCAGCGTCCGAGACCACTGTAAATGCTTTCGGCATTATAGCGTCTGTTTGACAGGTAATTTAAATTAAAAATACATTATACACAAGTAAGCAGTGCACAATAATATACCCTCGGCAGCTAGCTAGATTTTTCTTTTTGCCTCATGTTGTCATGGAAACCATGTGCACTTTATTCTAAATTACACATTGAAAGGATCAGGAACAACCGGACAAGTAGCGATCTGGGTCAAAAAGCAAAGATACAAGTTTGTCATCTTTGCCTCTGACCTCATCACAGAAGTTAATCCGAACATTAATTACCAAAACACCAAATTTATGTCAAGTGCTTCTCAATTTATTGTTTTGTATTTGTTTTTTCTCCAGAACAAAGGTTGTCTAAGCACTTCATTAAGTTGTTGAGCATTGTCCATTAGGCAAAATAAATGAACTTCCTTCTACCACAGTCTGTCTCACTCACATTCTGATTGAGGCCATGAAAAAGGAGCCGTCATCATCAAAATGGGTAATAAACACATTCTATTTGGTGTGAAATTAAGCTAACATGCCTCCAATTATCTGGCTACCAGCAACCCACAAAAGACATGCAAGGAAGAAAAAAAACATCAACAGTGTTTGGAAATATTCTAATAAGTCTGATGGTAGGTGATTTGTAATATTGGGGAAAAAACTAAACAATTATTGACTGTCAACACAGTTTTAAGCACCAATCAGCAGACACACGCTAAAGAAACTTACCCTGAACGAAACTCTATCTTCAGGACCGAACCCTACAGTTCTGTCCTGAAGACAGAGTTTGGTTCCAGGTTGTTGAACTTGGTGTGACAGGTGAGCCATTAGGTGGGTAGATGCCAAATAGTTACAACCAATTTAATCCAGTCTAAACACACCTGGATCCAAATTCCAAAACTAACACTGAAACAGTAGGTGACACTGCAGAAGATCCTAGGAACAGACTGGATTGGATTTTGAGCTTTGTACGTCCTCTATCAACCCATCGGCCTGGTGAAAAAAGAGAGAAGAACTCTGTCTGCTTGGCACATTGCTGGCCGTGGGGGTGTAATCGGCCTTTTTGACGGGCAGTGTGGAAGACTATTCGGATTGTGATTGAGTTACAAATGACATCCTATTCAATATGCACTACATTTGAACACTGTTGGCCTGGGCCCAGAGTCTCCATAGGGTATAGTGAGCCATTTGTCCCACCCCCAACCCCAGTGGATAATAGCCTGGATTTGACTCATTCTCCGGCGGGCGTCTGAGAACACTCCATTGTCCGCGCTGTTGGGGCCATTACTGTGTGTCGTGTTGACGGAAGAAACTGGGCGCCACTGGGAGAGACGGGGAGTTACGCAACGCGGGGAACACAGATCCGAAATTCTAGAGAGTGAGGTTACGCAACGTGCTAGAGGAATAAACCTCTAAAAATAGGCTGGCGAGAGTACCGAGTAGAAATGCATTGTGACAGCTCAAGTGCCAGTTCTGTTGTTATGTCAATCACTGATAGTTATTTGATTAGCCATGTCAGCCGACAGTTTTTAGATTGTTTGCTTGTCTAGCCAACTATCTAAAGTTGTAAAAATCATGGTTGAACGTAGACCGGGCATGCTGGGCACCTTCCCATGGGCCCCCATTCATTTTGTCATATTATTATCATATTAATATGGCAAAAGGTGTTCTGACAGAATGTGTACAGGAAATGTACAGGAAAAGGACAACATGTCTCAACCACATGTCAGAATTGGTAGAACTGCATTACAATTGTTGCACAATTGGTAAAGGATTTCGTCAGCTCATGGCAAAACATGTAAACTGAACATTTGAAACATAAACAACTGTTTTTTGGCTGGTGTTTTGACATGAGGTAGGAGTCCTGTCAGAAAAAATCTCAAAACAATTTCTGCCAGGTCCCCTAATGAACCAGTGATCAACAGGGCAATGCATTCACTTGGACCCCAACTGGACCAGAACAATTTCAGCCAGGTCCCCTAATGAACCAGTGATCAACAGGGCAATGCATTCACTTGGACCCCAACTGGACCAGAACAATTTCAGCCAGGTCCCCTAATGAACCAGTGATCAACAGGGCAATGCATTCACTTGGACCCCAACTGGACCAGAACAATTTCAGCCAGGTCCCCTAATGAACCAGTGATCAACAGGGCAATGCATTCACTTGGACCCCAACTGGACCAAAACAGGGAGAGACTAGCTTGCATTTGTCCAACACGAAATGCTTTATTTCTATGACAAACATTTTCCATTGCCACCTGTTTTACAATGGTGTGAATACAGTGTTTCACAAGTGAATACCATAGCAAAGTCAGTTTCTATGCACAACCCAAATATGCCATCTAGTGGTACGGAGTGAGATTCTACATCAAGGTAAGTAATTAGCCGCACTAGATACAAAACCACATTATGGGTGTGTGTGTGGTGGTGGTGGTTGTGGGGGGTGGGTGTTAATTCGCCTTACATTGACTTTTGTGCCCCCCTAAAACAAAGGTTACATTTTACAAAAGTATAATATACCCATTTTAAATGAATAACACACAATCAATATTTGAATTTATAAATACATTATTAGGAGGAAAAATACAGATGAGTGGACAATTCAAATGTAAAAGGTGCACCGGTAATCATGCAATGGTGAGTAAAAGCAGCTTATAATGGTTAGTAAAATGCATATTCTTACTCTAGATTGGATTCTAAGTTTAAATTGTTGTATTAAATACATTGTACATGCAAGTAAAGAAAAACTGGTTAGAGACAGACATCTTAATTTAATAAGGACCTTTATTCACAGTATCATACAACTGCCATTGTGTCACAGTATAATGATAAATGTTTAGTAGATACACCAAAGTTTTGACTTTAGTCACTGTCAAGCAGAATATAGCACCTTTTTCAGTTTCAATATAATGAATAACTTTGTACTCCAAGTTTTCATTTAAACAGACTCATTATGAAAACAGTATGCATACATTTTAACACATTATCATGAATGTCAATCCTCTCTGTAAAAGTACTTAAAAGAAACAACTAGATAATATAATAAACACATGACAGGAAAAAATACACATATAGAAATACATCAGTTAGATGTAAATGCAAAATGTATATTACCAACTATGATTTTGTAATTTAGGTAAATAAATATACATTCAAGACATTATTTAAAACATATTTGAAAATGGCCTAAATCGAATATGTAAATATATGTATGAAATATATGGCCATACAGTAGTAATACATATATGTTTGAAAAATATAGGCACATAATAAAATGTTTTCCAAATACAGTATATGTCAATATATAATACTTCCGTGTGGTCACACCTGAGTCCATGTGTGTCCAGTTGAACAGAGTGAGCATTTGTGGTCAAACAGGTCAAGGTAAGAAATGTTGCAGATAAAAACGAATAATCCTCTAAGTATGAGGCCCCTATGCTTTGATTACATTCCCCTTGACCAACATTCCCCTGACCAACAGTTGTAAAAAGAATAAGTGCATGGCTGGAATGTGAAGGCTCCCTGATAAAGCTGAAGGCTCTCATCAGACAGAGCTTTGGATACAAGACCTGGATGGGTGGGGGAACTGCCCTAGTGATGAGATGGAATGTTTTCACCATCTGCTGTAGGGCCTTGCAAGTATGTGTGGAGCAGTTCCCATAACAGGGCATGATGCAGTGGACTTCAAATGATCTTATGTGTTAAAGTTTGTTTACTCAGCAAACTCTGGAGGTTGTGGACTAAAATTACTAAATCATTCATACCTTTGGAAGGCAACATTTGTTCATCTAAGAATAATTTGACCTGTAGACAAATTTGACAAACTGTTAAACTCACAATCCTACTGTAGCTGGCTGGGAATTGCATGTATAAACAACAAACTCTTTACAGAATTTGAAAAAGCTTGGTGAGTTATAATACAAACATGTTCGCTTAAAACCATGGCCATCATTAATACACGATGCTCTATTTCTGGTTTATTATCAGGAATGTTTGGTTAATACTTGCGTTTTTACATGGGCATGTTGACAAATCCCAGCCGATTGCTACACAAGCCCTCCAGTGTGGCAGTTTATCCAGAAGTTTATCTGTCCAAGTATTTGTACTATAGGCAAAGCACAAGGAAATGACAATGCAATACCATTCAATTGACAAAATGTTCCAACAATCTGACAAAGTACCAGACATGTTCTGTCAATAAAAAGGTGTGATTTTAACAGAATTTTGTTACATTTCTGCCTTGCAAGATGACCAAGATAAGGCATGTACTGTTTTTGCAAAAAGAAAAAATAGGACACTGTGGGTTAGATAAAGAATTGTATTTGCTAATGTTCCATTTATTGACATTACATTCCAATAAGAGGCCTGGGTTTGAATAAGGGAACCTGATCCCTTATTCAATAAGTGGCACCTACAATGCTTATTCCCAAGGATGCTAGATTTGCATCTAATTTTGGCAGCTAGTGGGAAGAACAAGTATTTGATACACTGCCGATTTTGCAGGTTTTCCCACTTAAAAAGCATGTAGAGGTCTGTCAAAAAATCCAGAAAATCACATTGTATGAATGAATTTGCATTTTATTGCATGACATAAGTAAAAGCACATACATCAGAAAAGCAGAACTTAATATTTGGTACAGAAACCTTTGTTTGCTTTGTTTGTGATTTATTGGATTTTTGTTTTAGATACCGTCTCTCACAGTTGAAGTGAACCTATGATAAAAATGACAGACCTCTACATGCTTTGTAAACAGGAAAACCTGCAAAATCAGCAGTGTATCAAATACTTGTTCTCCCCCCTGTATGTCTTCTATAGTGTACTTGGGAAGGCCCATAGGACTCCCAACTCCCCCAAGGTGCAGTGTGTGTGTGTACATATATACACACAAGAGTAAACATATACAGCTCTGGAAAAGATTAAGAGACCACTGCCCCTTTTTGTTTCCTTTCCAAAAAAGTTAAAAAGGATAGTTTTGAGTGAGGAACAGAAGCGTTCAATTTGCAGTGGTCTCTTAATTTTAACCCTTCTGTTCCTCACTCAAAACCTTCCTTTCCAACTTTTTTGGAAAGGAAACAAAAAGGGGCAGTGGTCTCTTTATTTTTTCCAGAGCTGTATGTACAGTTCAAAAGTGTGCATACACTTGGAGAATTGGTAATATATGTACTATTTGTAAAGAAGACATGAGCGAGCAGGCAAAACACATCTTTTATTTCTTATGGGATTCACGTTCAACTGTCGGTCATAACAGAATGACACAAACATAAAACAAAATATGGCAACAAAGAAAATAATTAACTGACCCCTGTTCGAAAGTCTGCATACCCTTAGTTCTTAATACTGTGTATTGCCCCTTTAGCATCAGTGACAGCGTGCAGCCTTTTGTAATAGTTGTCTATGCAGGTGGTATAGCTGCCCATTCGTCTAGGCAAAATGTCTCCAGGTCATGCAAAGTCTTCGGTGATCTTGCAACCACAACGTCTTTTTCCAGAGCAGCCTGTACTTCTCTTGAGGTCACCAGTTTTGGCTGAAATCTTTCTTGGTCTACCTGACCTTGGCTTGGTATCAAGAGATCCCTGAATTTTCCACTTCTTAATAAATGATTGAACTGTACTGACTGGCATTTGCAAGACTTTGGATATATTTTTATATCATTTTTCTGTTTTTATAGAGTTCCATTACCTTGTTACGCAGGTCTTTTGACAGTTTTTCTCTGCTCCCCATGGCTCAGTATCTAGCCTGCTCAGTGCATCCATGTAAGAGCTGACAAACTCATTGACTATTTATACACAGACACTAATTGCAATTTAAAAAGCAACAGGTGTGGAAAATTCACCTTTAATCGCCATTTTCACCTGTGTGTGTCACCTTGTGTGTCTGTAACAAGGCCAAACATTCAAGGGTATGTAAACTTTTGTTCAGGGGCATTTGGGTGATTTCTGTTATCAATATGATATAAAAAGGAGCCAAACAACTATGTGATAATAAATGCCTTCATATGATCACTATCCTTAAATAAAAGACAGTTCTATTTGCATGATCAGTCATATTTTTTAAATCAATGCCAAAGTTACACAATTTCTGCCAGGGTATGCAAACTTATGAGCACAACTGTATATGTACATATACATATATAAACATATATACTCATATATGAATTGTTTGTTAATTCCGCTATTAGAATATGTTTTGATGGAAACACGATCGGCAACAACATTAATGTTACTCAATGACTCATTGTTTGTGTTGCTCTTTTTTTTTTATTCACTTTTGCTCGATTTCATGAAGCGTGTCAATACATCCTGAGTTGACTGTATAGTGTTGAGACTATCTGTTACTGTTCAGATATCCCATATTTCACGATTACTCCATTGACATGCAGAGCAGCGTCCTTCGGAAGCATAATGACAGGCGTTCAAGAGGAAGAGCTGTATGTACTGTAATCAGTCAGCGTGTCTGACTGGTGCAGCTGGATCAAGGTATGGTGAAGAACTGCTTATCTTCAAAACATCATCAGTTGTCGATTGGAATGTGTGGTGATTTGAAGATCAATGACTCTGGGCAGTCCAATAGCAACACTGTTGCTCCCAAATGCACATGGTGTTTGGCCGCGGCTGCCCGTATACCCCTGGGCAAGGAAACCCGGTTGGCAAGCCAGCGTGTCAGCAGCACACAAATCTGATCGCACCAGTGCTCTCTGTCCCATGCCTGGCCTCCCTCCAAGGCCAATTTGACAGAGTGCCAAGTGACAGAAATCTCACCACTGCCAGCAGCAGACAACAGCACGAGTATAGTGTATATAACCAATGTTTTTGACTACTCCAAAGTAGCAGGGAAGGTATAGTTAGGTCTGGAAATATTTGGACACTGACACAATTTTCATTATTTTGTCTCTGTACGCCACCACAATGGATTTGAAATGAAACAACCGAGATGCAATTGAAGTGGAGACTTTCAGCTGTAACGCAAGGGGTTGAACAAAATTATTGTATGAAACATTTAGGAATTGCAACCATTTTCATACCATATTTCAGGGGCTCAAATGTAACTGGACAAATTGACACAATCGAAAAAAAATATTAAATTTATTTTTAGACATGGTTGAGAATCCTTTGCAGGCAATGACTGCTTGAAGTATGGAACACATGGACATCACCAGGCCTTTACTATAGCTGTCTTCAGTTGTTGTTTGTTTGTGGGTCTTTCTGCCTTAAGTTTTGTTGAGCTCAATGCTCGATCAGGTTGAGATCAGGTGATTGACTCGGCCATGGCAGAATACTCCACTTCTTTGCCTCAAACAACTCCTGGGTTGTTTTCACAGTATGTTTTGGGTCATTGTCCATCTGTAAAGTGAAGCACCGTCCAATCAACTTCACTAAATTTGGCTGAATCTGAGTGAAGTGCCGACAAATCAGCTTCGCTGACCAGACAATATATCCCCTACACACTTCAGAATTCATCTCGCTGCTTCTATCTTCAGTCACATCATCAATAAACACTAGTGACTCAGTGCCATTGGAAGCCATGCATGCCCATGCCATCACACTGCCTCCACCGTGTTTTACAGATGATGTGGTAAGCTTCGGATCATGAGCCGTTCCAATCATTCTCCATACTTTCTTTGTTCCTTTGTTCTGGTACAGGTTGATCTCCGTTTCAGCTGTCCAAACAATGCTGTTACAGAACTGCACTGGGTTTTTCTGGCCTTCCTATTCTTGAGGCTTATAAATGGTTTGCACCTTGTGGTGAACCCTATTTGCTAACATGAAGTTCTCTTTATGGGTAGACTTGAATAATGATATGCCTATGTCCGGGAGAGTGTTTTTCACTTAGCTGGAAGTTGTGAAGTGGTTTTTCTTTACCATGGAAAGGATCCTACAATCATCCATCACTGTTGTCTTCCGTGGACATCCAGGCCTTTTTGTGTTGCAGAGCTCACCAGTGCAGTCTTTTGTTCTCAGAATGTAACATACTGTTGATTTGGCCACACCTAATGTTCCTGCTATCTCTCTGATGGATTTTGTTTTGCAGCCTAAGGATGGCCTGTTTCACTTGCATTGAGAGCTCCTTTGACCGCATGTTGTGTGTTCACAGCAACAGCTTCCAAATGCAAATGCCACACCTGGAAACAACTCCAGAACTTTTACACGCTTATTTAATGAAGAAATCACAAAGGAATAGCCCACACCTGCCCATGAAATAGCTTTTGAGTCAATTAACTAAATACTTTTGGTCCCTTGAAAAAGAGGGGCCTACATATTAAACAGCTGTAATTCCTAAACCCTTCTTCCAATTTGGAAGTGAATACCCTCAAATTAAAGCTGAGAGACTGTACCTTAGGCAAACAGCCAAAATAACAAACCCTGTGTCAGCGTCCAATTATTTCCGGACCTACAGTAACTGTAGATATGCTATTTGAATGTTGCCGTAGAGCTTATGTAGGCTTGCCTGTAGGGCATAGGAGTGGATTTTGTACGATTCCGCAGGAAGGTCAACCTGAGTATCAAAGTTAAGGGCAAATTATGGACATTACATTTGCATGCAAATCACAGCTTTTATGTCTCAAAGAATGGATATTTAAAATATACAGTTCCAGTGGCAGCCATACATGCCAAAGCCATTATACCCTTCCATTATATTTCACTGAAGTGGTGGCATGCTGAGAAATGCCACTTGGGATTAAGGGCGGGGCGGTAGGTTTTATTCCACATGAAATCCGACTACAGTATGTAAGCTTTAGAGTCATCCTCTGTGGCCTCCGCGGGTTGGGACTCCAAAGATCATATAATAATCTCTCTTTTCTTTTCCCTTAATTAAACCCTTCCAACACAAAGGGAGGATCTGCAAAAATATCCCTTTTCAGTGTGGTACAGTAACAATGGCTCATTTCCTACTGTTCCCATCCATAAATTCAGGAGCAGCAATCATTCCCAGCCATTAGGCCCGTTTTCTTCCTTAACGATTCCAGTTAGTATCTAGATAATAACTAAGCAAAACATTTACTTTAAAGGGGCAATATCTAAGATTTCTACAGTACTACTAGCATAAAAATAAACAAAAATGGCCAGTAGACATCTGCAGTTAATGTTAAGTTAATGTTTTAAATAATCCTTTTCTACAGAATTCATCAGAGTGACGGACATATTCCCCATTTAATCTTTCTCGCCGGGCCATCTTTCAGTTTACATTACTTGCAATCTCCTTAGACCGGCTTTAGACACAGTACCGTCCTTCCCACCCTAAACCACCCTGGACTAGCTTGTACTATTCCGGCCTTGTTCGGTAAGGGAAGACGAGGCGGAGACATGTTGTGTTATTGGTTAGAGACAGGATTCTACATAGTGCCCCTTTAAGGGCATAACAAGATTGTCTTAACGTGAGCCAGTCCTGAGCCAGTGGTTATGAATAAGGTACGGCACCCACACACAGTCACACGCACACACACACAGGTCTGGATCGACATTGTGATTTATCGTCATATACACCCCTAGCTCACAACCTGTGTAACCTTTAATGTTAAAAGGGTTCACTCCCCTCTTGCTGGCAGACAGAACATTTTATTAAAACAGTTTTTTTTTACAATATTATGAATGACCTCAGCAGCCAAATCCTGACCATGTTTTTTGGTTGGAACACAAGGTCTGTGCTGACCTTAGGTCTTGAGACCAGTCTGCCAGTTAGGGCTGCTTGGCCCACTCTGTCCTCAGACCTAGTACAAACAACCAAGGATAAAGACATGCTGTCACACTGCTGAAACATGCCCCTCACACCTCATCATCTTAACTCTGCACATCTTAAGGCCAAGGTCAAGGGAACAAAGGGGACAGATAAGCTAAACCAACCAGGTGATAACTTTGAGTCCATTCAGTAAATGTTGACTTACCACTAGAGTGACTTGAATAAGTGTCTGATACAAAGTGACCTTCTGTGTTGAATGTGTCTATTAAGTGACTTTGAATGTGTATATTACACTGAACACGGTGACAACTTTGGTTTTGAATGTTTGATTGATGTTTAGCGGCTGTAATTTCATGACATCTCAAGAAAACATTGTCTCATGACAAACAATTATTTAGAAAAAGGAAGGGGTTTTAGGTTCACGTACTGCAAGATGTGGTTTCGTTTCTAAGTTTACAGGCCAACACTGAAACGTACTGTATCGGTTTAAGTGTCCTGGAACAGGCAGGGCACTCAGTGGAGTCAATACCATAAGCAGTGAAGAGGGTCCCAGCCACTCCAACCCCCACCTTCCGCTGCCTTTCCCAGGCCAAGCAGCAATTCAGAGGTGCCCTTCAGGATCCACAACCTGAAGAACAGTAGTGCCTCTGCTTATTACTCATAGCCTGCCACAGTTGTTGGCATAAAGGAACACGGCCTGCCTAATATCAAATAGCAAGCCTACTACAGGTAGGATTCCTCCCTGGTCTCTACTACATGTGACTTTCACTGTCCTCCCATCAGAAATATCCAGGTCAACCTCTGTGGTTAATAGAGTTTCAAACAGAGGACACCCACAGTACACAGTAATACCATACATTAACAGGGGTCCAGGTACAATTAGGATCAAAGCAAAACACTTCACAACAACCAAACGTCATATAGCTGAGCATTTAATCATCAGACCTTAATCAGAGCATCTGTAAACATGTTGTAATTATATCCAAGGGTGGGTATACTTTATACACAGACATCACACTTTCATCAGTAGTTTGCTAGTCCAATTTGTAAGACATCCACGTTGGTGTAAAATGTTCGAATGCAGTTTCATGTGCACAGGACCAGACTGTATTAATACCTACGAACGCATTCCGTTAACAATGTACTTACAAAAGAGTTGGCGCGCTTCCTAGTTACAATACCCTACACACAGTAATCGATATCTTACCATGCAGTCTACATCCCACGTGACATTATGGGTTTGGGTCAGGAGTTTTTTAGTTTTTTTGTACGTTTATCACAAAGTCGTTTACGTTTAAACGTAGCTACTGACAAGTATGCTTACCTGTGTCCTCTCGATTTAGACCCAGTCGGTGAAGGCGGCTTGCTTCGTTGATGTAAACGCTGCAATTGGCCCAGACTGATGCTCCTCGTCAAACACTCCCCCTCAGCCTCTTCGAGCTTCAGTTCGGGAATCAAATGTGCATGGTTTGCAAAAGCCATTTGGTTTGTTTAATTAATGAGGGGGGGGGGGGCGCAAAACGTCAAACGTTAGAGATTGCACTCGGCGGAATGTTCTGTTTTGCCAGTCCTTCTGCCTGCATCTATGGTAGAGACGGTTGATCGATTATCCGACAGCGAGCGCACGGAGAGGATCGAGCTACACTTCACTGGGGGTGGGGTAGTGGAGGCTACGCGAATGGCTGCTTATAGGCACCTGCCACCACGCACTGAGAGAAAGTTTGAAAACACGCACTTGATGATAGTCAAAACCGAATATAGTCCCACCTCTTATACTTTATAGGTGATTTTTTAAATGTTTGCTCACGAACCTGATTTGCAAAAGGTAACGTTCACATTTAACACTTTCAGCAGACGCTCTGAGTACAGTATGTACATTCATCTTGAAAGCCTACTTTGAGTAAAAATGATAATTAAAAAAGGGATTCTGCTTTGAAACTCATCAATGATTAATCATAGGCTACCGCTTAATGTAATGATTTAGAAAAACATAAATATCAACATTTAGCTATGCCATTTCATAAGCTTTCATAAAAATAATAATCCTGTGAAAATGACATACAACTACCACTACAATTACCAATACAACCACATTTTACTAGTCAAGGGGGGTCCAAATCAGCTGGGGGTCCCCCCAAGAAAAACATTCACATTTTTAAGAAATATTTATAAGTGTCTTAACCATTAATATTTACACAATTTGATATTGCATAGTTGTTCCTACAACATCATAATTCATGTTTCTATTAATGTTTCTCCATGACCATTATTGCAACTGACCTGTAGTTAGTTGGTTACCCCAAAGATATAATATTTCCCTGTGTCTAAACCTAACTTCAGAGACACCTGTGCCTAAACCTAACCTCAGAGACACCTGTACCGAAACCTAACCTCAGTGGAGCCTGTGCCTAAGTCTAACCTCAGTTGTGCCAACATTAAGTATGATGTTGTAGGAACAACTCCAACACGGCGATATCAGATCAGTCATCAATATTTGCTCCTTTTCTCACTCACCTCCATGTCACCTGTTCTCCCTGCTCTGTTGGCATCCTCATGCCCTCTGTCCCTCTCTCTCTTTACTCTGAACGCAACAGAGTGAACATGAAATAAGTATTTTCAGTAAACAAGTGGTGTTTCTTGCCATGATGTTAAGGAATGGATTACTAACCCCTTCTGATCTGATTGACAATGATTATTATATCAATAAACATTGACTCGCCTCTTGTGCTACTACTTCTATCATCTGACTGGTACTCATTTTCTTACTGCTCTCAGCTTCTTCTTTTCTGAGGCTGCCCAAAAAACTGATTGAATGTCACTGCCACGCGTCCTTTTGCTCAAGACAGACACTCAATGTGAATGAAAGCTGACTAATAAAACTGCTTGCACTCTATTAATCAAACCATCACTAACAATTTTATTAATCTTAAGCAAGTGCAGCTATACAGTATACGAATATGCAATCAATGAAAAAGACTACTGTCTAAGTAAATTACACATGCAGGGCAACATAAATGTTTGACACTTCACTCAAACTTCACATGGGCTTTCTGACAAATCCCCAAAAAAAGACATTAACGTTTGTTGAATACGCACATGAGCACCATTCTCGGTAGCTGGGTGAATGTGTGGCTAATAGACTTTCCAGGTAACTTAGCTATGAATAGATAACGTTAGTGATGGTTGATTGATTAGCACTCGCAAATCGGCCCGTTTTCACCAAAAACGTTTGTTTCCACTGCAATGACAAAATGACGTGTTCATGTTAAAACTATCACATTCGACAGTAAGATAGCCTACGTAACACTCAAATAACATTCTAGTTTTCCACTTTATAATACATTTGAATGTAATGAAATAGAGAAACAGTACAGTGTAAGACATTGATTGTACCTACCTGTGCCTACCAACAGCAGTCGATCAACGGCTTCTGCTAGGGTACGGCAACACCTCTTGGACAAACTACTCGCATAACCGCAGTAAACAGTTAAACTAGAACCGGTAGAAATTATAATGTCAATTTGTTATGTTTAGTTATGATTATGATTACATTTGCTAATGTTTATTTTGGACGGCGGTGCGTGGTTGCCTCTCGATGCTTGATTACTATGGTAGATTCTGACATTAGCCAGGTTTCTATTCACTTGTCAAAAGATTTTGAAGTACATTATTCACATAAAAACAAGCATGCAAACGTCATTTTTTAAACATATTTTATTTTATTAATCTCGTTTCCCCAAAAAAATCACAATAAGACATTTGTGATTAAGGTCCTGCTTTCGACATATGTGAAGCACATCCTTTGCCATTCTGATTCATGTCATACTGCTTGCACGGGAAGTCTAGACTTGAAACTCACAGGCGCCCAAACCGCCACAAGGAGTCACGGCATGTCAAGGCAACCATTCAATTACTAAACCCCGGAACCTGGACGGTACTGGCCGATTGCACCGTTCTGTGCGGTGTGTTATAATCCGTGAGCAAAACTGAAACCCTGCTCTCGCAATAACTGACGATAACATGACATGTTGAATGAAGTGTGCTAGCACTACATCCAAGATCAAAAACACCGATGGGGACCTAAGAAGAGGTAATGTAATAGCAATACTTAACCACTAGACGGCATCATAGTCCTTCATTCATTTTCAATGTAGCCCTACTTGTTCAGATGTTAATATACTGTGCCATGGTAATAATAATAATATACAGAAGGTGTTACTTCAGCATCTTAGTAAGACAAACACACGGGTGAGGGGATTAATAAGGAGGACAGTGGTCGGTTGTAGCATGTTGCCGCAGAGTCACCGAAAATTGAATTCAATTAGAAGGTCAGCTGTCTCACTGTCCAGCAGTTTCTAAGATTATAATGGATATTTATGACTTTTCTTATAGACACCCTAATCTGCTGGGACATACAGATGGACAGTGTCTATTCTGCTAAAGTGCCACACTGAAGGGAACCACAGCATGCAGACCCCATCTGGTGCTTCTAACGGTATCCTCATGGTCATCCGTCCGCAGTATGTCCTTCACTGCCCCACAGAATGGAAGAGTTTTTATTCTGAGAAAGGTTATCAAAATGTTGCCTATCAGATATAGTTAAATGCATAGCTATAGAATACATATAATTGAACTGCTGTTCCATTCATTCAGTTGTATTTCTGAGAATTTAATTAATTCTATCCAGTCAAGGAAACAAGGTATTTTCATTTGCTGTGTTTTATGGCGTATTGTACAGATTATTGATTAGAGGGGTGGTGCAGCGGTTAGGAGGCCAGTGGGACCAGGATTTGAGATTTGTCTCCCCGACACAATTTGAGCCAGGTCCCAAACATAAAAGCAAATACAATTCAAAATCATCAGTGAAATGGCTTCATGTGTCCAGGAATTCTTCTCTGCGTTTTTCTGCATGGCTGAAGTAGAGGACAATTATACCAAGTGGCTCTTCATCAAATGCTTTATTAGAAACCAAAACATTACTTATTGAGATATTGTACAAATATACATTTGTTGACTCAAAGGGGGGTACATGGCATTTTGGTTTATGACAACTTAAAGAGTGACTTACACACTGATTCCATGTGTTTTTAATTTCTCATTACGAAACAGATTTCCGTCTGAGGTGTGGTTCACAGTGGCAGTTACTGATGTTTGTCCCATGTGAGAGACCTATAAAGGAAGTCAGTCACTTGCTTAAAGATGTATCTAAGATAACCATAACTGAAGAAATCTGTAATAAATGTTTATGTTTTAGCCAAGGAGGTTTTAGTTGCACAATAACACATCAAACTAAGGAGTTTGGTTCAGTATTTTAGTTAAAATGTGATAGTTGTTATCTTAGCTACGTAAACAAAGGCTGAGCTGCAGGGCAGGTCTCTCACTGTCTGTGCCATAGATAGTGATCACCATAGCTGTTCATCCTGTATTAGTGGGCAAATGCACATGAACATAGAAAAAAATCTGAATCCAATCTTACTCATACATCATGGTGCATATCCGATCACAAGAAAACTCATGACGTGCCAGACTTTATGATTTTGGACTAGTCTAAACTAAATATATGTTTCAAACTCATCAACATATGACCTTTTTTTCTCTCTCGATTCAGTTCGCTTTTGGCGTTGTCAACAAAATAAAAATAAAATATATATATATATATATATGTATATATATATTCCTCCTAACAGCGCACATACTCCTGCCAAATGTAGGCACGATGGATACATAATTCATCTGGAAGATACAGTTTAGTATGGAGAGTATTGGCACACACTGGCAATACGTTTAGCAAATGTACGTATTCAGAATGTCTAGAATGTCCCCAATAAATAACTAGGTTTCACAGTCCTACATCATGTCAGCCAGGTATTTGCATTCCACCATGATGTCTCTGCCATGTTTTGCCGCTGTGTAAACGCTCTCCAAACTACATATTCCCCTACACATTTCAGTACGCTGGCCAAAGGTGTTTCACGCAAGCTGAACACAAACAGCACAGTTTAAAGCCCCCATGCAGTCTTTTAAAATTGATTTCTAGGTCATCACTATGTTGAATAAATCACTGTGCATTTCCTTTTTGGAATATAACAAAATATGTTTAAATATAATTTATTTCCCTGAGCCTCCTTTGGCCTTTGAAATGCTCAGTATGACTGTGTGGGTGTTATGAAACCTATTTTAATATTTGTCAGTACACAGACCTGATTGGCTGATGGTCTAGAAACTAACCCCTTACCTAGCTGAACAGTCATTGGTCTAATATAATAAAATCAACCTTGAGGAATCATGCAGTTGGCCAAAGGTCCCACTCAAACATGCTGAAATTCCTGCTCTTTCATAAAAAGGGCATTATCATAATGTTCAACATTGTTATTTTGATCTTATACTATGGAAATATCATCAAAAAAATAAGACAATCACGTTTTTGACTGCACTGGATCTTTAAGAAAGTGCATGAAAGTACTTCGGATTGAATAATTAACCCAAACAAACAATCTCAAAACAAACCCAACAAAAATATAAAACTTTCCTTTTTTTACAGTCATGACATTTTTTTTTTTTTATGTACAAGATTATCATTTATATATTTATATAAGCATTGAGGCAAAAAATACTGTTTTGATCTTTCTCTAGTTAAGTATCTGTGACATGCATTCCATCATTTTTCTGCTTTGAATGGATTCTTCCTCCCTTCAACATTACACTGTATGCCTGGTACGTACCACACAGGCCTCCTCATTCTAACCCTTGTGGAGGACTTCAGAGTAGATACACACTAATTAATGACATCGAGATCCATGTTTCCTAGTAGCTACAGTAATGTTCTTTAGTAATTGGCACACGGTGAAAGGGCAACATAACGCCTGTGGTTCACCTTATTCCAACCCCAGTATGGTTTGGAGAAGGTGGTCTTTTTACTGGCCTGACACAGAAGACGTTTCAAAGAAAAGGGTAAAAGTCCTAATGACTCGTGGAGCGCCCGCCACTGCTGAATGAGATGGGCAGTGAAAGGTGTCTCACCAACCAGGAAAATTCACACGGCCACACGGATAAGGGGGAAATCAAATCCTGTGCGTATCCCACTCTATCAAACAGCTATTAGAGCTGCATTCAATCATCCACTCAGCCTCCCTGAATTGGCTTTCAGGGGCATTATGGGAAATTCAAAGAGGGTTGTGGTGGGCAATCTGGAGCTCTCCCTCAGGTGTCATCCTCTCACCTCGCCACTCATCCGTCTCCTCGTTGAAAGGAGCTACTCGGCCTGCACTTCTCAGATTGTAACCGACTCAAGAGACTCATCAAGTCAAAGTTGTTGCCTTTCTTTCGGTCTTGGAACAGCCCACAGTTCATGAGATAATGCCATGTTACAACTGAGGTAATTTGAAAAAAGGATTGAAAAAGGTGAACCAGGGGGTTTCAACCAAGTATCAACCAGAAGCCGGGTTACATTTAACTCCTTTCAAGGAGTAAAGACCTCTGCGTCCTCATATCGAGCTATTTCAGAGGTCTGAGTATGCTATATATTGCGGGACAAGAATAAGACCCCCCCCCCAATGGATCCCAGATGTGTGTGCTAGGTTCCCGTGGGGGTCGTCATGGCATCAGTCTCTCCAAATACCGCCTGACCTGCCATCCATCACAACAACTGAATTGCAAGGGCGCTGGAAAATCAGGCGTGTCCCTTTGAGAGAGAAACCAGTTACAACGTTAAGGGACCAATGTGTTACCATGTACAGGCAGACAAGACGGTCGCTAGGCAGAAGTGACACCTTTGGATCTGAGGAGAGCTCAGAAAGAATGGAGGGCATAACATAAC
Source organism: Esox lucius (assembly GCF_011004845.1). Lineage (NCBI taxonomy): Eukaryota > Metazoa > Chordata > Actinopteri > Esociformes > Esocidae > Esox > Esox lucius. The sequence continues at coordinate 27,070,257 of NC_047575.1, forward strand.
CTGACACTTTCAGCCAGGACCTTTTACTGTTTATACTTTGTTTGGCTCCAGTGAGGAGATTCAGTGGAATTATTTGAGTTTGACTAAAGCTAGCATGACAACCAGGCTACTGTCCTTATTATTCCTACTTGGAACGGAATCAATCACTGTGAAGCGGTGTTCCTTAACATAGTCAGATGTTTTCAATATATGTACATGTATGTTAACTCAAGGCACTCAGGATCATCACGGCCATTCTTCCCTAATTACAAGAGGGTGCCAAGTCAACACATGTGATTTCAGATTCTATTCTACAATGATGTGTTATGGCTCTTTGCTAATTTTCCTTTAATACAGAACATATAATGTATTCAGGTACAGACACATTTCGACTGCAAGGGATTCAACTTATTGCTGCACATTTCTGCTCCTCATGGGAAAAAGGTTTTATCCAATGACTTTATATACTGCAAGGTATAGCAACACATTCATACGTTTGTTCATTCATTTGGACTAAGGGCAACGCTATTAACATGGCACAAACCAAATCAGAAACGCTGTCAACTATACTCATCAAACATCAAAAGTGGCACTTTATCGATAGGGTTATGTCTGCCCCTTTAAAAACAATCCTGTGAAGAATCTGAGCTAAACAAAGACAAAGAGCTAACATAAAATATTCTCCCACAGCAATACACATCACAGCCATTAATAATCCCCTATGATGACTACCCAGTCATACAACCCTTGGGCTTCAATGACGCTGTCCATGGATTGGGAAGATAATATTACATACCTCCAGACTTGAGTGTATTGTGCTGGATTCCGAGGAAACATGGGAAATCAGTACCATGTTGTTGATAGGGTGACAGGTGACATGTTTCTGTGTGTCTTAAACTATAACGTCTTTGTACAAAGGCAAACTTCCCTCCATAGCAGATGTAAAAAAAAAAAAAATGCCCGAAACAGATCCCCCACATACTAGTGATGACAAGAAGGAATATGCTGTGTGTGTGTATGTGTGGGGGGGGGGGGGCACTGTTCAACCATGGAAGAATATTGCGTGTGGAGGGGGGGGGGGGTTGATTCACCAATCTAGTAAATGTGGAGGACGGTTGAGATGGGGTGTCGCCACATTAACATCCAAAAGCGAAAACCTGGTCCCAGGCTTTTTTCATTTCCCCTGAAACCGTAAGCTCCGCTTGTCGGGGACCTCGCACAGGGAGGCAGAGAACTTCATCCACTCTCATTTCTAAACCAATCGCCATGCTGGCCTTGGCGAGAATCCCGGAACAGGTGTGTGAAGCCAGCGAAGCAGCCTTGGAGATGTTTATTCGCTCTGTGTGGCGAAGTGTAATTGGCTCTGTGTGACGGAGTGTGATTGGCTCTGTGTGGCGGAGTGTGATTGGCTCTGTGTGGCGGAGTGTGATTGGCTCTGTGTGGTGGAGTGTGATTGGCTGTGTGGTGGTGTGTGATTGGCTGTGTGGCGGTGCGTGATTGGCTGTGTGACAAAGTGTGATTGGCTCTGTGTGAATAAAGCAGGTGTTTGGAAAGCAATTTACTTCAGGTCTGTTTGGGATTTCTTTCTTTCTATTTGTTGTCTGTAGTGTGGTTTGATCTGGTTGGTAGAAGATCGTAGGCGACCGCCACCCTGGACAGTTCTTTGGCCAGCTAAATAGCTTTTGCATCTCTGTTACTTTCCAGTCCTCTGTTGGCTCTCACTCCCTTCCTCCGTTCGTCCACAGTGTTCCGGCTTTCACGGCTCTGTCACTTTGGTTTAAAAAGACATCATCTCTACTCAGGTCACACCCCGGTTCCTCTTCTTCCTCCCCACCTCAGAATCTGATCCACATCAGTGCCCTCGTTGGCAAAATGAAAAGAAAAACAAAATGACATTTCACATGTCACCGGATGCCATGCAAACAAGATATTTTGTCCAGTGCTTTTTGTACATGAGAGGGGGCGAAATTCCTTAATAAATGCACTCCATGATTATTTTTGGTTGGTTAGTCCTTAGCTGTGAGTGAGGGGGGTTGTACTCATGGTGTGACTGGTCTTCTCGGGGCGCAGGCTGGGGTTTGCTATTGGCTGCGTACTGGGGATTCTTCTGTCTGTCTAAGTCCAGGTTCTCCTCTCCTCGCTCCTACACAGTCTGGAAGGCCTTGGTCTGGGCAGGGATCATTACTGGTGTTGCTCCCATGCGAGCCAGGTTCCCCGGGCTTAGTTTCGGGGGAGAGCTGGGCTTGGCTGGAGCCATGCGAGGCTCTGGGGTCTTGGGGACCACTTGTGTGTAAGCGGGGGGCTGTTGTGGGAAGCTGGGGGACTGGCCATTTTCCTTGAGGGCCGCCACGGCAGGCAAGCAGGCACGCGGCCCCCGGGGGGCGCTTGTGTGGACCATTGACTGGGTGGAGGAAGTGCCAGAACGAGAGCTCCCAGAGCGGGATGACGAGAGGGAGTTTGGCTTCACCAGTTTGGCCTTGGGAGCCTCAGCGTCCTCCCTGAAACAGAGGCAAAAACATGCGTGGCTTAAAACATGGAGGATATTTCTTCATGAATGACATGGCAACCTTCCACATTATTACAGTCAGTTCATTGTAAGCATATCTGTAATGGTTTACATGCGTTGTGAACCATGCATGTCAACCATGCAGACTGTAATGCATGTAAAGTCTGTCCACATCCATAAAACATTATGCGCCTTTATGTCTTTATACAAAGCTCAAGTTTTCTCTGAAGTAACAGCAGTAGCAGGCTAAATAAGTACTCCGAATGGCTGAATAAGTGGGATAACATGTCGGACCAAGGAATTCATAGGACATTTTTAGAGTTTGGTCATCCGGCTTAGACACAGGGTCACAGTGATTTGTAATATTAATGTAGACAGCAATAAACCACAGTGATTTTTCATCCGTTTTTCAAAAACTCCAGCAAGGCCGGAACGTTGGGAGAGCACTGCAAACACTGCGCAGTGTATCGTCACTACAGTATGAGTTTAGAGATCCCTTACATTCTCTACAGTAATTAAACCTCTGTCTGACCTCTGTCTGACCTCAGTCTGACGGTGTGTGTGTGTGTGTGTGTGGACGCGTGAGTGTTGTGTGCACACAAGTGTGCTTGTGTGAGCTAGTGCATCACCTCTGACACTAAGTATGTAAACAGGACAGAAGCTCCGTGCCTCATCTCCTTGCCACGCCACTCCATTATTGATGCCCAGCCCTCCCCCGTGTCTGCATAATTCAGCCTGACACTTGCAAATAGGCAGCAATGTAGACGCTCCGCCATAGACAACCAAAGAAATTGCTGCTGTTGTTCCCGGCCCCAGTGGCAGTATTATCAGACTTAACTGAGGACACTGGGATGTGGCTATGAGAGGCACTGAAGCTGCATGACCAGAGGGAAACAGAGGGGAAAGGGGGCGCACAGCCGTGCTACAGACAGGAGGCTACACTGGAGAGGGAGGGGAAAGGGGGCGCACAGCCGTGCTACAGACAGGAGGCTACACTGGAGATGGAGGGGAAAGGGGGCGCACAGCCGTGCTACAGACAGGAGGCTACACTGGAGATGGAGGGGAAAGGGGGCGCACAGCCATGCTACAGACAGGAGGCTACACTGGAGATGGAGGGGAAAGGGGGCGCACAGCCATGCTACAGACAGGAGGCTACACTGGAGAGGGAGGGGAAAGGGGGCGCACAGCCGTGCTACAGACAGGAGGCTACACTGGAGAGGGAGGGGAAAGGGGGCGCACAGCCGTGCTACAGACAGGAGGCTACACTGGAGATGGAGGGGAAAGGGGGCGCACAGCCGTGCTACAGACAGGAGGCTACACTGGAGATGGAGGGGAAAGGGGGCGCACAGCCATGCTACAGACAGGAGGCTACACTGGAGATGGAGGGGAAAGGGGGCGCACAGCCATGCTACAGACAGGAGGCTACACTGGAGAGGGAGGGGAAAGGGGGCGCACAGACAGGCTACAGACAGGAGGCTACACTGGAGATGGAGGGGAAAGGGGGCGCACAGACAGGCTACAGACAGGAGGCTACACTGGAGAGGGAGGGGAAAGGGGGCGCACAGACAGGCTACAGACAGGAGGCTACACAGGCCGCTTTAAATGGTGACGGTGTTAACATTTCCATCTTAGTCATTTAGCAGACTCTCATCCAGATTGACGTACGATGAGTGCATTCAGCTAAAATAGGTAGATGATACAGCCACATGGTAAGACTTGTGTACGTCCACTCTATTAGCACATCTGCCCAGCTGTCTTAAACGTGTGTGGCCGTGTGTTTGTGCATACCTGATCTCATTGGGAGTCTCTTCCTCTTCGTATTTCTTCTTCTCCTTCTTGCGAAACACCAGCCAGATGATGAGGATGATGAGGAGGACGCCGAAGGACACGCCCACCACAGCGCCCGCCACCACACCCATGCCCCGCACGTCTACATTTTATGCAAACGTCAAAATAATGTACCACAGACTGGAAAGAAGGTAGCTCACACGGCTGTGTGTGTTGTGTGCGTTGTGAGTGTGTGTGAGTGTGTGTGTTATTATGGGTTATTGTGGGCCACTCACAGTGCAGCTTGACCTCCACCGTGCAGCTCTCCTCCCCCACGTCATTGCTGGCAGTACACTTGTAAACCCCAGCACTCTCCTTGGTCAGGTTTCTCAGCGTCACTATTTCTGGGTTCTTCAGATCTTACACAGGGAAACAGGACAGCGATGCAACGTAAGTCAAACACCAAATACATCCAGCGGGTACGATGGATAATTATAGGAAGGCATGAAGAGTGACCAAAGGATGGCGTCTCCATTGCGTGATACTGCATGGCCAGTGGATGTGTGAGTAGCACTGGTGGAGTCGACATAGAAAAGAACTATTCCACAGCACCAACACCTGTCACTGACATGATGTGACCACGATTATATAGGGATGTACTAATACAGATGGACCATCTGCATTTAAATTGATCTGGCATCCTGGCACAAAGTTAAATTACATTATGTTAAGTACAGTGTGTCCTTTTAAAGGGTATTTAGTAAAAAATTAATAAAAATGAATGCCAAAATAAAGGCGTTGGGCTTCTTTTTACTAGTCTCAAATATGGAAATCCCAGTGGAAGTTGACAAATCTGACAGACGTACTTGTGCTGAAGGCTTATGGTGGCAACCATGTCCTCAGAAACTGCATCCGCATACACACACACACACACACACACAACGACCATGTATGCCATGGACTATAGGGCTTACCAATGAGGGCCAGCAGGGGCAGCTTCCCCATGTACTTGCCCTTGTCCAACACCCTCTCCCATTTGTAGCTGATGGGGTCGGAGCCATCCGTAGACTTACAGCTCATCTTCACGTCACTGCCTTCCAACAGCCGGCCTTCCATCCAGCAGCGGGGCTTAGATGGCTTCACTGGGAACGCAGACACAGAGAGTCAGACACACTTTCCTGGTGCATAAATGATGGGCTCATATTTTCCACAACGTACTTTTTTAAATAACTCAGTCAATAATAATATGGTCCACGAGTATTTTGGACTGGAATTATAATATGATCCACAAGCATTTTTGTCAGTAATCTTGAGTAATGGTTGTTTTGGGGGGTTGGTGCTATGTAAGTCTGGGTCATCCTGGGCTCGAAATTGGGGAAACAGGGACACAAGGTTTGTAATGAGAGCCAGGACATCCAAAAACAAGTTGCCAGCCAACACAAAAACTGCCACCCAACCTGAGAACTGAACTGAGCTCCAACACCTGAGACACATGGTACACAGCTTGGAAACCACTGTGCTTTAACCGCGGAGCTGAAGAACACGGTGTCCAGATGCAAGACCACATAGAGTTAGATGCCCAGTCTGAAAGTGGAACTGAGAGCCACCAAGGTTGAACTAGAAGTCACAAGGAACCTAATGAAGAAGAGACTCCAACAAGTAGGGCAGAGTACAATCAAACCCGCATTACAGTATTTACCCAGTAGCTCTTTAGCACCATAAAGGAACGACAACCAACCTACTACTAGAGCCAAACAAATGGTGTGCAGTAAATAAAGCTGTCAAATTGGCAGTAGCATTGTTCATCATTTGTTTTTACTTATTTCATAATGCCAAGCACAACCAGCGGATGTGTCCATCATTGGAGTCAGTGAGAAAGAGGTGGAGAGAGCAAACACAGGGCACAGTACATGCTGTACTATTATTTTAAGCAACAGAAATACAAACATGTCGCTTATGGTTTATTTTATAATACATTCCCCGCCCTAGCAGACAAGCTTTCAACTCTGGAGGTCGGGCTGAAGGGACATAATGGATGTTAGGTTCCAAATGGCTGACTGTATGCTATTATAACAAAGCAGACTTGAAAATGTTACCAACTTATTGACACAAATACTGTGTCGCGCCTGCCCGATCAGCGTTTCGCCCCCACCGAGGGAGAGGGCACTACCAGCAGTGGTTCAGGACCAGGGGGAGAGCATGCAGAAAGATCACCCGCGGCTGAGGGAACATTCTGGAAACAGCAAGCAGGGTCTGCCCCACCCCTGCTCAGCTGTTTCCCATCAGGACCGATCAGGCTGCTACAAATAGGGGGATATGGGCCCCCAGAGGACAAACCCCGTTACAAAAGGATTAACTGCCATTGTGTGTGTGTGTCCTAACAGACCGCAAAAACAACAACGATGTAAAGGCGTGAGAGCTGCCAAACGAATCCGAAGGTGAGAAGAGCGTGGGCCAGAGAAGCCGCCAGAGCCTTCGCCGTTCTCTTTGGAGGCCCATGCACAGGGGAAAGGTTGTCGGCCTGAGGACATCCCTCTCAGCACAGCCACCTGTAAAGTGGTTAGAGGTGCGGGGGTGCGGGGGTGCGGGGGGTCATCCCAAAGGCCCTCCTGCCCTACCAAGGAACCCGCCTTCTTCTCCCAACTGATGAATGACCTCTGTCGGTATGTGCACCACATCCGAATGTCGGTCTACCATCAGCAGTCAAATCTCAGGGCTCATGGGGATGAGGGTGTCATTTCTTTGGTTGATTTAAAAAAAAATATCGCTTTCAGTTAAAACAAACCTGACAGGAGGGCCGAAAAAGATTAAATGAAACTGATAATACATTTGGTAATGGTGTATTCTTAACCAGGTCTGAGATGGGAAACAACAAATTGTGGTGAAGATGATTGGCTAATACTTTGGAAGCTGCATTTTTGTTAGCTGACAACTAACTAAAGTTTCTTTGAATTAATAGCCTGAATTTAGCCTTTAATTTTTTTGCCAAACATGTGGTTATAGAGGACATTTCCATAATGGCTGACAGCAGAATTCTTCACTAGTTTCCCACTAGGGATTTCAATTTGTAGGGTTGACCAAATTGATTTTCCCAAGTCATATCTGAATAATTTGTGCTTCCTATTTGGTTCCGTACACACAATATAACATGTCTCTAGTCAAATACCATGGCCAAACATAATATAAGTACAACTTGCATCCAATAAAGCACCACCCTGGAAAGCCTATACTATAATACATTGGGAAAACACAAATCAAACAGATCAATTTGATCAATTGATAGTGAGTTGAATTGAATGGGAAATATATAAAACATTAGTTTATTTTCACCACAATTGTTAAGATATCTCCTAATGTGGTTTAAGCTATTAAGTTTGACTTACAGACTATTATAAATCTATATTACTATGGTATTATTATTACATTTATTATTTAATATATTATTATTACACTACATGCCATATTGCATTGTTAGCCAATTTAGAAATACATTTAAAATGCACACTATATACATTTTATGCATGATTTGACTAAAGCAAAGACAGAACTGGCTACTAGGCGTGCCAAAGAAAAATGCAATGTAAATATTTAATGTTACATTTTTAATGACATGCAGATGCTTGTTGTTGTTGCAAGGTGTAGTGCTGTCCTCATTATGCCAATGTTTTCTGGTAACTGCACATTTGTGAATCTCCATGAAAGACATATTTAAATGTACTGTGCATCATTGATTATTAACTGTTGACCTTCATCTGAAACACTAGATCATTTATTTACTGAAAAATCTAATTAGAAAAATGTAAACCAAAACGTGATCAAATTGCAAGCAAGTTCATTACAACAATGACTGCTTGGACTATACTATTTAGGCCTTAGTTAGTGATTCCTTACACACACCTACATAACATTCCACTCACCCACACTCTCTCTCTCACTCTCTCTCTCCCTCTCTCCCTCTCTCTCTCTCCATCCATCACAGGACTTTCTTCCACTGATCTCCTTTCATTCTGCTGCGTCGGATGAATTCAGGATGCAGCTACAGGGAGGAGGAGCAGGAGGAGGCCAGCCCCCCCCCATTATCTTACTGTTGAACAAGACAACTGCTAATGTTTGTTTCCATGAAAATCAAGTGGCAGTCCACAGCTGCGGGCCAATTTGTACAAAGGCATGTGTAAATGTGTCTTAATGCGGGAGACTGTGGCGGTGTGATTCGGGGTGGGGGTTGGGGGGGGGGGCAGGCTGGAGAGAACTCTGTACTAGATCAATACACAGCTATCACTTTCTCAGGCGCCGGTCGGCACCACCACCTTCAGCATTCCACATAGTCAGCGTGAGAGCCTGCATACATTTTCAAAATGACCTCCCTTTCGAACCCACATACTTAGCGCTACGAGTGCCATGACTGTTACTAACCAGAGAGGCCCGGCGTTTCTGATGAAGTGACATAAGGGTGGTACTGCATAGGTCATGGCTGCTGTCTCAGGCGCAAATGGACCTCTGCCGCATGGGTTACAATTCAGCCCACTGCTCTTTCAGTTATTATACTGTTATTAGACTGTATGGCAGTGAATTCTGTGTTAACTCCCAGAGGGTTAGTTTATTCTTGATCATGGAGTGGAGCCCTTTAAACGGCGCTGCACGGTGGTGTTTTTGTCCTTTCTATTCTGTTGTTGGTGTTCCTTTGGTTTTCGGTGTAAAAACAAACAGTTTTTTTACCCAGTACTATGAGGTTCACCGTGCTCCACTGGTACTTCCCGCCGTTCTTCACCTTGCAGCTGTACTCGCCAGAGTCACCCAGGGTGAGGTCACTGATCAGCAGGGAGGCGTCCCCCTTCAGGTAGTCCCCGGCTAAGGACAGCCGGCTAGCCTCCGCCTCGTTGGGGTCGTACACCCGTCCGGCAAAGTAGGTGATCACCTAGCCGGGAGGGAGGGAGGAGTTATGGAGAAATACAAGAAGTGGGCTTCATATAGCAGGACTGGTGTGGAACCATTGTTTTAAATGTGGCTATCTTGGTTTTTTAGTTGGATCCATGCACATACGAGAAACACATATACTGAAGCACGAACAAGCCCACACACACATACGTTTGGGGACATTTTTGTCCCCATTATATAGTTATGTCAGAAACACACGTGCACACACAAAAAGATATGCCACATAAGGTCACCCCTGTTGACCTTAAGATGTTAACTGGACTCTCGTTTTAATAGGACAATTAGATGTTCAGGAAACACAGAACATTTGCTTAGATTTTTAGTTACATTTTCAGATTTGCACTACACATTAAAATGTGTCTCGCATCTGTCCGCAGTGTGACAGATTCCCTGGTCCCTACCAGCATGCAAATTATTTGAAATTAAACTATTACATTTTTTTTCATTTTAAGATGTTGATGCCAGAGGTCAATGTTGCCACCTGTCAGTGGTTTAAAAGGGGGAGAGCATGATTACTGACAGTGTTTTCACTGTCGAGGTCCATCTCCACATGATGTCTGTCAGACTACCTCTGGAGGTGGTAAACAAAATGTCATCCCAACCAGGTGACAATGGGTCTTTTCATTTCCTAAACCTGTCTGAAAACTACACTCACCTAGAGGGGATGAAGAAGGTATGCTAAATACAGTTACACACACACACACACACACACACACACACACACACACAGCACTCAAAGTTTATAACCCCCATTGCAGGTACTAAATATGACCATAGATATATAAGCAGAGCCAGTAAATTGGTTAAATTTAACAGTTCTTTTTTACTGCGGATAAAGCTCAGGCATGGTAAACCATCCTTCACCAGAGGCAAAGTGTAGCAACAGCAATTTCATTAATCTATAGGGATAGAGTGGAGGGAAAGGTCTAGGAGGCCTGACGGTACCTCGGAGGCTAGCTTGACCAGAGGCCAAATGGAAAGAACACTTGGCCCATCTGCAAATTGCCGGTCATAAAAAAGAAGCAGCCTGCTGAAAGATATTTGAAGTTAAGAATTAGATAAAAGTTTGATTCAGTCCTTTTTAGTGACAAGAAAATTCAAAATAGCGACGGACATATTGTGATATCATTTGGGCCAATGCAGTACATCACATTGGACTGTTTTAACAATGTCATATTATTTCAACCAAGCATCTTACAGGATTTGCCCTAACTGCTATTTTAAATCTAGTTATTTTACTTCTTTACTTTGGCAAAATCTAATACTGTGAGATCAGCAGGCTTCCTCTCCAAGGCCTTTATTGTGAACGCTGAAAGATAAAATTTTTGCCAATTAGTCAAAGATGGCCATTTCATGTAAGACGTCTTCTCACAGACATAACAGGTACTTCAGTGCCAGAAGACTGTGCCAGATGCTGAGCAAGCACTTCATTGGATTTCCTTCTGTCACTTATCTAAGTGACCTTAAAGTACTGTTGTCTGCATCAGATGCAGGCAGTTTTGGGTCTTTCACTGCATTTTCCGTTTTCAAATGCAGTTTCTTCAAAACATTTGATGACTTTCTTCTCACAAGATTTTAATTACCTTCCGGAAAACAATCCATTCTTGTTAATTGCTACTGTATTCCTGTTTATTTGTATATATTAAGATCCAATACAATGTATCACGAAATACAGTATCACGATCCGCAGCGGTAGCTTTTTCTCCCCATCACTCCTGGTAGTGTGTCCTCCTCCTCCTCTGATATCAGACCATACTTGTTATGACCCACCCTGGGTGACTGCCAATTGACGTTGTGCCCCGAATTCAACCTTTAGTCCAAGGGTTATTGCGTCACTCCAGTCACTCCATAGCTGATGCCCTTTTTGCCCCCTGCATTTTATTCAGAGGAGCAACAGGATTTAAACGCTCAGTGTCCAGTATGAGCATTATGCACGCATGTGCAGCCAGCAGTTTGTGCTGGATTCCGAGGAAGAAGCAGACTAAATGAAAACATAAGGTTATGTTTATAAGCCCATATCCCTCAGGGAGTAAACGAGTTATGATACCTTTGGAGGCCCCGTACAGTCAGTTCTGGATCAGATAGGTGAAGAGCGAGTCCTAATCTATAGCAACTGGAAGGCATGGGTGCCTTGGGGGAGTCACCCTCTAACCTGGCTGTGTTCAAGGCATGAATCTACAATGTTTTTTGTGAAGTTAATTTGTTAGGGTTGTATTTTGTTCCCTCCCACAGGGAATTGCAATTATAGACATAACCTGAAACGTAGGGAGAGACAAACAGGAAGCCATGTCAGACTACTGAGATACAACCCATGCCATCAGAGAAGGGAACCACTCACCACTCTCTGCTTGGAGCTGGGTTTGAGGAGGAGCCACTCAATATCTAGTGTTGGGGCGTCGCCCGCCCAAAACTGGTGGTGACAGGGCAGTGTGGCGTTGTCTCCGACAACCCTTTTCATCTCCGTCTGGGCACACACTGTCAACGTACCCAGCAGAACTGTGGGGGAAGAGAGGAAAAAAGCTTAGAGATGCATTACATGAGCTCAGACACACACACACACACGCACACGCCCCCACACACAGCCCCCAAAAACACACGGGTGGTTGATGTGACGTGGCCTTTTTGTGGTTCAGAGAGTCAAATATCAAATAAGTAAATACTATTTCAATTTGTCAAAACACTTTTCTATATTTTTCAGAACATGCTGCTTTATGTGGACATGTTCAACCAAACATGAAAAAGCTCATAAGGTATGATTGTCTCAAGCCCGTTTCACAAAGTTTAAACTTGAATAAACTTGAATAAAACTGAGGAAAATGAATGCAACACTCCTCAATAATTTACAGAATGATAAAAAAATACGCCAATTAGTGAGTCCAGCCAAAATATTTTGAGTTATCTCTAAACAAAAAGATTTTGTCTTAAAAATCACATGGTGTGACACAGTATTGTGATATTTAAACGGGAAATTGTTTGTAGACCCTTGGGGAGGAGGGGTCCTTGTTCAACCAGGAAGTCCTGAAAACACCTCAGTAGGACACTGAAGGGTTACAATGTGTGTTGTTGCTTGTCATTTTTTCAATAAATCATATATTTTTGGTACTCCCACTTCAGTACCCTTTCCTACTGTCTTTTTACATAATAACTTTTTCATTATTACTTTTAATTCTATGTTGCAGTGGGTATGCTGCTGGGACACTAGCTCAATAACCACAAGGCCCAATCTTGTGCTAAGAGCTTGAAACCTCACATGGTGTGACACTATATCATATTGTTTGACAGGTTTTGTCACTTCATATGATCAATTCATCACACCATTTGATATGAACTATATTTTCCTACACACAGAATTATTATTAATTTGAGCTAACCACTTATATTTGTATTATGTAACTAATAGCTAAGCTTAATGTATGTTTTGTCCATTTTAACACTTATTTTGTCTATCATCACATGAAAACAAGTGAACTAGGTTGAAGCCTGGTTTTATAGCTGGGCCAGCCTTGAATGCCTTGCTAATCCAAGTGTTATTAGATTTCTTCTTTTAGCTGACTTCTCACAGTCAAAGTAGCCTATTATTTTACATTGTAAAACACTGTACCTACAACATTTGTCATACTTACTCATAAGTAACCCAACCTTGTTTATACAACTTATTTACTTAGGGGTAGTTATATGTAATCAATTCTTAATCAACCAGTAGATAGTACTCATATGCATTGTCATGTAAATTATTTCCTGTCTAAGTATTACTTCAAATACTCATACCTGGCCTCAAATGCTTGAGCATTTACTTGTATTTGAAAATACTCTTTGTATTTCTTAGAGAATTGATTGAGGTTGCTCCTCACACAAGCATAGGTCAGCCAATCATCACAAGAAAAGTATATTCAACTAAAGATGATCAATCTTCTTTTCACGGTCTTGTGCTAAATGACTGTAAATCTACCCCAACTCTACAGCATGTGTCCATCCAGCTGAAGTATGAAGTGAAATACATTGTGAACCCTTAGGCCCTCTTTCCATTGACAGACAAATGCCGGACGCAACACACAGGAGGCGTGGTCTGGATTAACTGTACAATGCCAGGCGGTGGAGAGGGTTAAGGATAGGATGGCATTAGATTGGGATTAGACTGGCGTCAAGGGAGATTTACACAGAGATCTGGCTCATCACAATGGATGGCAGAAAAAAATGAGGAGGAAACAACAACAGAAATATTCCTCAGTGGCCGAGTTTGTGTTGAGTTTAAATGGCAACCCAAATGGACCCCTTAATCCTACAGTTAGGAAATATTTGGACACTGACACAATTTTCATAATTTTGTCTCTGTACGCCACCACAATGGATTTGAAATGAAACAACCGAGATGGAATTGAAGTGCAGACTTTCAGCTTTAATTCAAGCGGTTGAACAAAAATATTGCATGAAACGTTTAGGAATTGCAAAAAAAAAACGTTTAGGAATATATATATATATATATATATATATCCCTATACACTTCAGAATTCATCCGGCTGCTTCTGTCTTCTGTCACATCATCAATAAACACTAGTGACCCAGTGCCATTGGAAGCCATGCATGGCTATGCCCTCACACTGCCTCCACTGTGTTTTACAGATGATGTGGTATGCTGAGCCGTCCGAAGACTTCTCCATACTTTTTTCTTCCCATTATTCTGGTACAGGTTGATCTTAGTTTCATCTGTCCAAACAATGCTGTTTCAGAAATGTGCTGGCTTTTTTAGATGTTTTTTGGCTAAGTCTAATCTGGCCTTCCAATTCTTGAGGCTTATGAATGGTTTGCACCTTGTGGTGAACCCTCTGTATTTGCTGTTGTGAAGATCTCTTTATGGTAGACTTGGATTATGATATGCCTACCTCCTGGAGAGTGTTCTTCACTTGGCTGGATGTTGTGAAGGCTCATTTCTATTCCATAAAAAGGATCCTACGATCATCCACCACTTGTCTTCCGTGGTTGTCCAGAACCTTTGGTTTTGCAGAGCTTACCAGGGCATTCTTTTTTTCTCACATTGTGCCAAATTGTTGATTTGGCAACTCCTAGTGTTCCTGCTATCTCTCTGATGGATTTTTTTACAGCCTAAGGATGGCCTGTTTCACTTGCATTGAGAGTTCCCTTTGACCTCATGTTGTGGGTTCACAGCAAAAGCCAAAATGAGGGAAAAGAAGAAATACACCCAATTTGCTTAATATATCTTTATGATAGTAATAGATGGACTATCTAAACATTCCAATGCAAAATTATACCTGCATTTTTTATTTCTTGAATTATTACCTACAGTTTATCAGAATTTCAGTGGAAGCCATGCTGGAACGCATGTTTTAGGAGTATGACTTCTTTTTAGGGAACCTATTACAACCCAATGTAAGCTCAGAAATATTCAAAAATGTATAAATTAAACTAAATGAAAATACATTTTTTGACAACTTGCAAGCAAATTCTTACCAATCTGCAAGAAAGGTGTGCCAGGTTAACTGTTTCTTTTTTGGGGGTGCCAAATGTCTATTCTTTTCATGATTGTGTGAATATTATTGCGGTCTGGTTGAATAAAATGCAATCATCTTTTCACAAGCTGACTCTACATATTGCCCACTCCCACATTTCCTCACATGGCTAACAAATCAGCAGCCCTCCACGGCACTAGCATAAAAGCTAATTATAGAGCACTAACCAATAACCCCTCTTCCCCCCATTTGTGATACATAATTGCAGCAATGAAGATATGTAATTAAAAGGAGCTGGAGTAAGGACGACAGGCTAATTGCTAATGATTACTCAAAATGGGCCTAATTGGATTACATTGCCTGGCACTCAGAAGATCAGGGGTGACAGGCAGGTGAGAGCAGGAACCCTTTAGTGAACGTAATTACTTTGCACACAAAAGTCACAAAAGAGATGCTATGTCTAGGTAGGCTAAGACTCTGTACTCAATAATGACTGTGGTAACCAACATGCTAACAGGCATCCTGCTTTGAGGAAATGGCAGAAAATCAATGTCCAATATCCAGCAGAAGATGCGAAGAGGCGAAGCAAGACCCCGACCCAAGCAAAAGACTGTCTCCGTAAAAATAACTTAGAAGACAAGACAGACGAGAGTTTCGCTGACAGGCCATATCTGCAGCATAGACCATTGGACCAACAGAGGCCAGTCTACAGTGGAAGATGCACAACACTTTCAGAAATCTGAGATACTTGCTGTTTGCAATGTCTTCTCATTTAAGAATTGTAAAAAAAATTACATTTAAAAGACATGAAATTGTAATTATTGTGTAGAATACCTCTGTTAGGAGTACATTCTCCTGTCAACAAAATGGCAGACCCTAAAAATATTGAGTCTCCTATCCCCGCAGTCTTTTTGTTGTAGCCCCCCCCCCCCCCAATATACTTCACCGGCAGAGAAGAGGCCAGAGTTGTCTATGTTCATGCATAGTACTTTTTGTTCATGGTTTGTGGCAGAAGCATTGCACACTAATGCTTGTTTTATGCCAACGCAGTTGACTGCTATTGGTGGAAAACACTACCCTGGCAATCATCTATGAGAGAGAGATTCAAATAAAGGACTAAGAGGAAGAGGCAAAATTCTTAAATAAGAAAATACAGGTAATAGCTTCCTTAATGATGACTCATTTTACATGCCCATATGAAGTTCTGTCCACATCACTGTATTGGTTTGCACTTAAGTGTATTCAGACACATGATCAGTCAGATCATTAGAAGAAAACAATACTGTACAGGTTGTGTAATGGCAAACCAGGAAAGGGGAAAATAGACGAGTGTGAAAGAGGATCCCTGAGGAGATATAGCAGAAGTCTTGTATCACAGCACGCAGATGCCATAGGCCAAAGCGTACAATTGTTATGCCCCCTTTCTCAAGTCCTCCAGCAGATTGTGATCAACTGTTTGGCCTACGATGTTCTGGCCCGGGCTTTGCATTGTTGACCAGTCTGGGTGAGAACAGTACAAGTGTTCCTGCTTGATTATTAACATAAAAGACCCAACCCGCTTGGCTGAGAAAGACAGAAAGAGAGAGAGAGAGAGAGAGGGATGGTTCTTCTGAAGATGCCCTAGGGGGAGTCGTGCTCCAGTAAATTCCCTCCTCCCCACAGCCTCCTCTCCAGTCTTATTATAGGAGTGCATGGAAGCCAGTGGGACACATCGAGCCTCATACCCTTCAAACCGTCCAAAGTCACACGGCCTGCCTGCCTAGCGTTTCTAGCCTGGCTGCTCACCCGAGTCAGCACATTGCCTGTGTGATCTGAGGAGAAAACACAACAACTTAGATAAACAGACAACTACAAATGAAGCAGTCTGTGAGTTCAGTTATAACGTATGTTCTCCCCATAGGGACAAAAAAATAGCATGAATAATTCAGACTGATAAGAAGTAGTGTTAGTAGGTTTGTGTTAGTAGGTTTGTGTTAGTAGGTTTGTGTTAGTAGGTTTGTGTTAGTAGATTTGTGTTAGTAGTGTTAGTAGTTGTGTGTTAGTAGTGAGTCTGAATGCAAATGTACTGTAATGGCATGCATCATATCTGCATAATGGAACATAGTGTGCCTGAAATCAGCTACAGTATTTCAATATTACACACACACACACACACCTGGCCGTTCACACATCTTCTAGGGTGCGTGAAATACAACGCTCATTAGGGGCTTGGTGTTCCAGCATGAGAAACTAGTGCCTATCCTAGAGCTTCACCGCCAACCCATGTGGACAGCCTCGGCCAACTGAGAGCAGAGGTACCTGACAGTGCAACGCCTTTCCCCCACTAGACAGTTCAACCTGCCAGTAAAAAAGATTGAGGGTCGCTGCATAACGACCCTGTATAAGTACCCTGTGACGGGATAAAATTGTTATTTAGCCACCAGCCAGAGCTGAATTTCCGCATGTAAGGTGATAGTTGTAATACTCCCCTCAGCCACTAAGTGTGCAGCGTCTACTGTACTTTGACCCGTTGTGACCCTTTTTTATGTGCCATGGGAGAATTTAGAAGCGTGACAAATACACTTTAAACATTAAAAGACAAGCACATAATGTGGCAAAGCACTTTAGCATGTCACATCAAATTAAGGCATGTCAACCTTAATGTTACCATGTTCCTCCCATTTCCTTTTTTGAAGGCAAAATCTAAATTTTTGATTGTGCCACCAGCTCTGAGTGGACAAGCCTGAAGGAGACATGGATCAGAGGAAAGGGGGGAATTTATGTCTGGATGAGCCATTTTGTGCTCAATAAACACCTCACATAACACACTCATCTGCAATCACAGTAACTGAAAGCATAAAGGGACACATGAGAACAACTGACAGGATGAAGGGACACACAACATCAGAACAACTGACAGGATGAAGGGACACACAACATCAGAACAACTGACAGGATGAAGGGACACATACAATCTGAACATTTCTTAACCTAATTTTCTCCAGAAAAACACAGCCAAGATGTTACCTCATTTATGTGCGATAGAGTAAATATTTACTAGTGCTAATGCAATTACTGGGTTTTCTCCATACCGTATGCAGTGCTAGACCTCCACTGCATCTGGTCTACTGGGGTGAGGTTATGAATAATTCCTGGCCTATTAAAAATCAAAGCCTATGTCTTCAGTGACTTTAGGCACCACTTTGAAGGTGGGAGCTGTCCCACAATATCGTTCTCTCACAGGGACAAAGCATCTTGTTGATTTAAGATCAGATTTGTATTTTTAATGATACAGTATTAAGTCGGAGTGTGCCTTCTATTATAAGATGCTGTGTGAATACAGGCCCTGAATACATAGAGGTATCGTAAGTCTGAAAAGGGTGTGGGCCAAGGTGCTGTCATCAAGCTGCTTTTGGGATAGCATATGCCCAGCAGCACCCCCCCCAACACACACACCTACACACACACACACACACACACACACACCCACACCCCACATACACACACACCCACATACACAAACACACACACACCCACACCCACACACACACACACACGCACCCACGCACCCACACACACCAACACCCACACAAACACACTGTCAAGGAAAGATAGAGAGAAAAGACTGTCAAAATGAACCACATAATTAGGCCTGACAAGTGGCAACCTTGAAAACCATCTTCAAAGATTTCTGAGATGTGATCTGTGATATAACGCTAAGCCTGCCGCAGGCCTCCCACAAAAGTCAAAAATCTGCCTGAGCAATTAGATTATGGTAATTAGACCCCTCCTAAACATCACTGGTGGGACATTCAGACAACACCTGATTATTGAGGCTGCCTCCCAAACAACACACTCAGCCCCGTTATAGTGCACACATTCGCACCAGGACCCATAGTTCCCTGGTCTGAGTCTACGGTGCAAAACAGGTGCCATATGGGAAACAAACTTAATTCCATCTCTCTCGTGTGTCTGTGAGGATTCTACCAGAGTAGATGGAGAATGAAACCAAATTGTTGGACATTGGCCAAAATTGAACTCCTTACTTATTAGAGCTAATTCAAGGTGGATCTTATTGAAATACAGGCCTTTCAGGAACTGCTGAAACTGATGAAAAGGTTAATTAGCTTTTTCTTTAATCCACTGTGTCAATATCTTCCTTAAGCAGAGACAGGGTGGACTTGAAAATACTTCTATCCTATTTTACACAGGCTTACAGCTCTGTGTAAAATAGGATAGAAACACTAAATTGGCTACTGATGCACCTTCCATAATAGTAAACAACTTCAAAGACTAAGACCATTTCCTTCACTTTCACACATTTTTGAATGGATGTGCTTGCGCCTTTCTGGGGGTTGAAATACCATGCACAGGCTTTTGTAGAGCCCAAGTGCTAAAAGCCATCACCAAATGTCAAGCCTGCTTCACTGCAGATAAAACACTGCAGCTGCACAGAGCTCCTCAAAGAATAGTGACTACAGTAAACACACAACACCATCCTGACCAGAGAGAATAGTGACTACAGTTAACATACAACACCATCCTGACCAGAGAGAATAGTGACTACAGTTAACACACAACACCATCCTGACCAGAGAGAATAGTGACTACAGTAAACACACAACACCATCCTGAACAGAGAGAATAGTGACTACAGTAAACACACAACACCATCCTGACCAGAGAGAATAGTGACTACAGTAAACACACAACACCATGAGCCTCAAAAACCATCCCCACCAGATGAGTGAAGGACAGGGAGGACAGAGAGACAGAGAAGACACAGGAGTGCACACACACACACACACACACACACAAACAAACACACACACACACACACACACATAGACATGTCAACCAAAAAAAGGGGGTGGGCATAGGAAAGACAGAAAAAAGAGAGAATCGTTCAAAGGAAAAGGGTTGAAAGGTATGAGGTCAGAGGTCGGAGAGCAAAGGGCAGAGACATGGAACAGTAACTGTCAGAAAGAATCCCCGGAGAATCCCTTCAGAGGCTGCTTAGATCTAAGGTCTCTGAAGCACACAAACACACAAAAACTCACACACATACACAATTTGATATCTGACAATCAATTAGGCACCTGGTGTTCCACCAAAATGTCTGGATTCTATAGATTTTCTGTCTCTCATCACACAATTGTTTACTCGCTATACTGCAGTCAATATGTTTGATGAATTTGAATATGTATCTTACTCTGTTTACGCAGCTGTTACGTTAAGCATATCTGCATTTTGGACCTTTTATCAATTCTGACAACCATTTCTTACTAACAGCCTTCCTTATGAGAAAGAATCCCAGTCTGAATACTGACACTCCACAGAACACTTTCCCTGTCAAATGTGGTCACGTTGATACGAAATGAAAAGCTTCTCTGCTCTTCTTGGTTTGATATGTGAAGGGAATATTTATGGCAGAGACATTAGAGTGTGTGGGTGTGCCCTCCCTCTGTGCAGACACACCTCCTGCCCCCACGGCTGTATACCTTTCTCTGGGATCAAAGAGCCAGCCCAGGTGTTCTGATTTAAGATCAGGCTACCAGAAAATTAATTATGATCCTGGATCGAAACTCCTTCTCTGAGAGGCTTATAATTACATTGCTGGAACACAGGACCACCACTGGTGGTCTTAAAGATGTCAGTATACCTCAGTGTTTCCCCCTTTGTTCCTTTAGCAGTGGTGCAAATTAAATCAACAACTTCCTAGCATGACTTGCTAATCTCCCTTGTTGTCTCCCTACAGTGTATAGTGTACTGTATCACAGAACTCACAGCTCACTCACCAAAGCCAGGGGCACAGAACACTGAAGTCTGTTTTCACAGACAGGAGCAAAAACGTAATGGTTGGTAATTAACTAAAAAGCATTTGTTAAAGCCACAAAATGGCCCTGAATGTTTTCCTACAAATATGTGAGAATGGTGGGTGTCCTCTTAAATTTAGTAACATGCCGGTCCTTATCAAACTACTCAGGTAGCATCTCTCACTCCCACGGTAGCACACATCAACCCACAGTGTGCAAGAACCTCAATTAGCCACAGTGATTAGCTACGATTTATGAGAAGAAGTAAATAAACCCACAAAACTTGTTCATCTGGTCATCAAATTCTGCTAGCAACTAACCTGTTTGCAATAAACATACAACAACAGGAACTTGCCTGTTAACATTTCATAGTTAACATTTCATCTATGCCAATTCAATTGATTGACACAAGAGATATGCTTACTTTTGAAGGCATCAAATCCAGAACCCTCTGAAAAGTGCTCAATAACTCAATAAATTAATTTGAGTAATGACTATTCAAACATCTACAAAGGTCAGTAGAACTCAAATCATAAATCTCAGACTCATATGTCAATAATATTTCATAACACTTAATGTGTTTCAGTACAGCAAAAATAACACGAGTTAATATAACATTTGTTTGTTTGTTTTTCCACGTTGTGATCATTTAATATTAATTTACTGGTTAACATT
Organism: Esox lucius; assembly: GCF_011004845.1. Classification (NCBI taxonomy): domain Eukaryota; kingdom Metazoa; phylum Chordata; class Actinopteri; order Esociformes; family Esocidae; genus Esox; species Esox lucius. The sequence goes on from NC_047575.1 coordinate 27,091,379, forward strand.
TATTGAATAACTTAATCTTACTTGATTTTTTGAATTTAACATAATATTTAAGTAGTAGTCAGACATTTATATTTGAAATGCGAAAAAAAGTATGTCTAAAATAGTATTAAGCAGTTTGCCTTCCTGTGAGGTTTATTTGGCAAGATCAATTCTGCTTACAAGAAAGTGAAATGCTGCTAAAAAACGAATGCAGCATGTAATGCTACAACTCTTCTTTACACTACTATTTGTTAGCTCAACTGACCACTTTCTACAGTGTACAAACAATCCAAACAGTACAGTTAACCCTAACACTTAACTTTTTAGATCTGTCAAATAGCATAAACTGAACCAAAAAATTATCTTGCAATACAACAACAAAATTCAAAAGCAAAGCAACAACAGAATAAGAATCTGGGGAAAAGTTACATGGCAGGGGACATAAGAAATTGTTGCATATTTGAAAGCTAGAAAGATATTAGTACCTCACTACTTATTTTTTAAGTAGAAATACTAGAAAAGGTTTAAGACCAATAATATAATCTGATATACAAATGAACTTCCCTTGATGTTCAAAATCCATTTTAAATCCAATTGACCTAATTTTCACAAACTGAGCAACTAGAGGCACCAAAACCGGATCACTTTTTCTCCATGCACAAACATGAATACCAACCCCCACATTCACTCTGGCAAATCTGACCACAACCATATACTCTTGCTTCCTGCCTACAAGTAAATAATTCAAACAGTAACTAGCAGTGATGCTCAATAAGGAAGTGGTCAACTTGCAAATGATCATAGAAAAAAAGGGACACCAAGCTGCAAGCCACCCAGCAACACAAGCCAACCAGATGAGGTAAATGCCTTAACGAGCCTAAGTACTAGATAACGTCATTTTTAAATTGATTAAGTTTGGTGAACGATATAAGTGTTGTTTAATTGGGAAAATAGGTTTTATATCAATTCATACAAATGTTTTTATTAGGAAACGATGTCAGCATCTGCTACTGAAAAAGAAAGCTTAAATACAATAAAGTCTTAAAGAACAGCATGTCTAAACAGATCCACAGACAACTCAATCTTCGTTGCACCACACAGACCTCTCCCAGCTACTCAATAACACTACCTATGTGAGAATTCTGATCATCGGCTAAGCTAAGACTAAACACTTCCCTCCGAAAATGGACCCTGGACTTCCTGATGAGTGGCCCACAGCTGATTATGTTAGAGAGCAACAGGTCATGTTCACCCTCAACCTGGGAGCCCTTCGGGGTGCTTGGTTAGTCCCCTCCTGTACTCGCTGTTCACCCACGACTTTGTGGCCACCTATGACTCCAACGTCGTCATCAAGTTTCCTGAGGACACAAGGGTGGTAGGTCTGGCCACTGATGACCACGAGACAGCTGATAACAAGGGTATCAGGGACCTGGTAGTGTCAGGACAACAATCGCGCACTCAGAAGTCACTAAGACGGAGGTGATGGTGGGATACAGAAAAGAGAGGGGCTCAGAACGCTGCTATCCACGTTCACAGGACTGAAGTAGGTGGACAGCTTCAAGCGTCAAGCAATAATCGGCACCAAAAAACATGGACCACACACACCCAGACAATTTTGAAGAAAACATGTCAGAGATAGTTCCCTCTTGGGAGGCTGAAAAATGTGACAAGCCCCTCAGATCTGTACAAGGTTTTCCAGCAGCAACACTGAGATCATTTTCACATTGGTGTGGCGAGAATATCACCCTAGATCGCAATGCACTTCAGAATGTGATGTTTTTTTTTTACCTTCCAAGACCTCTACATCAGGCTGTGTCAGAGGAAGGCTCTAAAAATAAGCCTCAGACTACTCTCTACACAGCCAGCCACCCAGACTACAGACTATTCTCTACACAACCAGCCATCCAAACCACATACTATTCTCTACACAACCAGCCAACCAAACAACAGACTACTCTCTACACAACCAGCCAACCAAACCACAGACTATTCTCTACACAACCAGCCAACCAAACCACAGACTATTCTCTACACAACCAGCCAACCAAACCACAGACTATTCTCTACACAACCAGCCAACCAAACCACAGACTATTCTCTACACAACCAGCCAACCAAACCACAGACTATTCTCTATACAACCAGCCAACCAAACCACAGAATATTCTCTACACAACCAGCCAACCAAACCACAGAATATTCTTTACACAACCAGCCAACCAAACCACAGACTATTCTCTACATAACCAGCCAACCAAACCACAGACTATTCTCTACACAACCAGCCACCCAAACCACAGAATATTGTTTAAACAGACCAGCCACCCCAGCCTGAGACTATTCTCTATACAACATCATGGCAGACATGACATGGTCACTAGAGCGTCAAGTCTACAAACAACAGGAACCTGCTCAGCCTCAACCCACTGGCATGTTGGTAAGGCTGTTAAAACAGGCCACCAAATCATTATGAAAATTGCTACCCAGCCACCCACATCTGGCTCCCTTTTTGCATTCCATTCATATTGACTATGTGCACACCCTACCCACCTACACACAGTCACACATAATTACACTCAAACACAGACACTTGTTCATGCATAACACAAGCAAACATGTAAACTGACGTCGAACACACACTCACTGAGACACACACCTCCCACTCATCACATAGCTGCACCTGCTATTGTTTACCACCTATCCACGGCTCCCCCACCTACCTGTATGGAAATAAACCTAAATGACCATGCACTCCAGCATAGCAACTCAATACTGGAACTCCCTTTTTTTAGCACCACATTTTGTGGCGACACCCCACAATGGTTGAATACAAATGCTGCACAGACAACCCTCTGTTGTAACACAACAAAATTTCACAAAAACTTTTCACAAGCTTTGTGACAAATGAGATCAGTTTTTTTAACGTGAGTACGTACGGGGCAATAGATTTGCTGTAAAAATAGGATTTGGGCAACAAAACATTTCTCTTCAACTGTAATACCACTTTCATATCTGTTCTGCTGACTAAGCACAGTCTACCTTGAAAACTGCTCAGTGATATAGCCAAGGGGAGCACACTTTTATCAGTAAGAACTTTGAGGATGCCAGAGGTATAATACAACACTCGACTGATCCATTGTAACTGAGTTATCGCAACTGTTAAATCATGCTATCCCCCAAATCTACAAATAAAGAAGAATTCCACCCTATACTACCCATCCGTCCTTTAGTGTCACCATGAGCTTGACATCAACTGGCACTTTTATTGTCTCTTAATATATGGCCCTATCACTATCCACAGTAGCTGCTTTCAGGATGCACTACTGCTGTTCAATTGGAGCATTGACCTTTTTAGATCAATACTTAATACAGATTGTTGTGCTGCCAAGTCTGTTTTGCTGCAATTTGCAACTTTTGTGCCCATTAGGTAGAAAATATAGCTGACTTGCGGTGTGCGAGCCTGTGCACGCGCGCCTGTGTTTCCATTTGTGTGTGCTTCTGTTTGTGGGCGTGTGTGTGCCTTTGACCAGTTTATGTGTAAAACACATCTTTGTCTTCAACAGAATGCTCTATCCCAGTTGATTTGCTAGCACAAAAACATAGATTATCATCATAAGTACCACTGCAAGTTAGTTTGGCTTTCATTAGCTCTAATGTAATAGCCTGGAGGTTTGTCAGGGAGCCATATACATTCTTTTAACACTTTAAGGGGGCCATAAAAACATGACTAAGTCTTATTCCCAAATGGCACCCTATTCCCTAAACAGTAAACCTGTTTGAAATAGAGCCCAATGGGCCCTAGTCAAAATCAGGACACCAAACATGGAATAGTGTGACATTTGTGAAGCAACCTAAACAATCCACAAAGGAAAACAGTACTAATTGGTGGTGCAGGCAGCCATTCTGGACTTGTACCCCGGCCAACCATAAACTATTACAGGGACTGAAACCCGGCCAACCATAAACTATTACAGGGACTGAAACCCGGGGAAACATAAACTATTACAGGGACTGAAACCCGGGGAAACATAAACTATTACAGGGACTGTACCCCGGCCAGACATAAACTATACCAGGGACTGTACCCCGGCCAGATATAAACTATACCAGGGGCCGTAACCTGGCCAGATATAAACTATACCAGGGACCGTAACCTGGCCAGATATAAACTATACCAGGGACCGTAACCTGGCCAGATATAAACTATACCAGGGACCGTAACCTGGCCAGATATAAACTATACCAGGGGCCGTAACCTGGCCAGATATAAACTATACCAGGGGCCGTAACCTGGCCAGATATAAACTATACCAGGGACCGTAACCTGGCCAGATATAAACTATACCAGGGACCGTAACCTGGCCAGATATAAACTATACCAGGGACCGTAACCTGGCCAGATATAAACTATACCAGGGACCGTAACCTGGCCATATATAAACTATACCAGGGGCCGTAACCTGGCCAGATATAAACTATACCAGGGACCGTAACCTGGCCAGATATAAACTATACCAGGGACCGTAACCTGGCCAGATATAAACTATACCAGGGACCGTAACCTGGCCAGATATAAACTATACCAGGGACCGTAACCTGGCCAGATATAAACTATACCAGGGATTGTAGCCCGGCCAGACAAACTAGACTAGGGACTGTAGCCCGGCCAGACATATACTACCCCAGGAACTGTACCCCAACCAAACATGAGCAATAAAATGTGGTATGAAGGGCCTGACAGATACAGTGGGGAGAACAAATATTTGATACACTGCTTATTTTGCAGGTTTTCCTACTTACAAAGCATTTAGAGGTCTATCATTTTTATTATAGGTACACTTCAACGGTGAGAAGTGTCCAGAAAATCACATTGTCAGATTTTTTAATAATTAATTTGCATTTTATTGCATGACATAAGTATTTGATACATCAGAAAAGCAGAACTTAATATTTTGTACAGAAACCTTTGTTTGCAATTCATACGTTTCCTGTAGTTCTTGACCAGGTTTCCACACACTGCAGCAGGGATTTTGGCCCACTCCTCAATACAGACCTTCTCCAGATCCTTCAGGTTTCTGGGCTGTCACTGGGGAATACGGACTTTCAGCTCCCTCCAAAGATTTTCTATTGGGTTCAGGTCTGGAGACTGGCTAGGCCACTCCAGGACCTTAAGATGCTTCTTATAAAAATCATAGAATGTGATTTTCTGGATTTTGTTTTTAGATTCCATCACTCACAGTTGAAGAGTACCTATGATAAAAATGTCAGACTTCTACATGTTATGTAAATGGGAAAACCTGCAAAATCGGCAGTGTATCAAATACTTGCTCTCCCCACTGTATGTTTTAGGCATTCCTGGAGTAAATAGAAAACTCTCTTTCTAGTTATGTGGGGGAAATTATGGTATCATAAAAAATAGGTTGGCTTTATCAGGCTAATTGACCCATATCTAAGAAAATAATCTTTCTATTTTTATATATATTTGTCCTTTTGTTGATTGAAATGTCTGATGTGTTGATTGAAATGTCTATTGTGTGTATGTAAATTACACACTATAGGTTTCTTCACACTCCACACTAAGACATTATTATTACCCACATGGAAGTATTATATATTGACAGATATTTTTATATCTGCCTATATTTTTATAAACATATACTTTTATATCTATTATATGTATTACTATTGTATGGCCATATACAGCTCCGGAAAAAATAAGAGACCACTGCACCTTTTTCTTTCCTTTCCAGAAAAGTTGAAAAGGAATGGTACATACATATTTTTACATATTCGATTTTGGCCGTTTTCAAATATGTCTTAAATACATGTAAATATTTTTACATAAATGACAAAATTATAGTTGGTAATATGCATTTAGCATTAACATCTAACTGACATATTTCCATAGTTTCCCGTCATGTGTTTATTATGTTATCTAGTCATTTCTTTGAAGTACCTTTACAGAGAGGAATGGCTTTCATGATACTGTTTTAAAATGTATGCATATTGTTTTCATAATGAGTCTTGAAAAAAAGTTATACCCTATATGCTGCTGGACAGTGACTAAAGTCAAAACTTTGGTGTGTTTACTAAACGTATCATTATTTTGTGACACAATGGCAGTTGTATGATACTGTGAATAAAGGTCCTTATTAAATTAAGATGACTGACTAACTAGTTGTTTCTTTACTTGCATTTACAATGTATTTAATAAAAATTATGGTAAATACATACTGTACAATTTACAAATCGTTGTAAAAGATAATAATTGTCTTTTCACAGTAATTAAGGTAATGCAATAAGGCCTAGCTTGGTGGTTATGTTGGTTTGCTCCCCATTTTGCCAACGATAATTAGTTAAACTCACTACAACAAGGAAAATAATGTCTTGAAGGTTAATTCCATGATGTGTTGATGAGAAATGCTTAAAGTACTGCATATTCATATATTTCATTATTTTCACACATAATATTCAGCGTTAAAATATATGACATGTATTGTATTATGATGTTGTGAGAAGCGCAAGTTACATTTTTCATGTATATATTCAGGGCACATATGTAAATATATGTTGAGCAATCCTCTACATATATGTGCATATATTTTTTGCATGAGTTTTCCATGTGGGTATCCTATTCTAAGGTTCTTTTTGCAACAGGTTTTTAATAGCCGGAGAGATCATGATGAGACGCAGGTCAACTGTGTAGCTACAATCCAATGCATGTTTCATCTACACTGCTGGCATACTAGTTTGGCTCTCATGATGACAGGGAGAGTTTTGTTTAACACACTGTAGCTTAGTGTAGCCTTTTCATAATATGAAAGAAATGTCTTGTGGTGACCACTTTTTCTTAAACATTCAGTTTAAACATTAGAGCCTTCCCCTCTACTATGTGAGCCTTTACCCCTACTATGTGAGCCTTCCCCTCTACTATGTGAGCCTTTACCCCTACTCTGTGAGCCTTCCCCTCTACTATGTGAGCCTTTACCCCTACTCTGTGAGCCTTCCCCTCTACTATGTGAGCCTTTACCCCTACTCTGTGAGCCTTCCCCTCTACTTTGTAAGCCTTCCCACATACTCTGTGAGCCTTTACCTCTTCTCTATGAGCCTCCCCCTCTACTATGTGAGCCTTCCCCTCTACTCTTTGAGCCTTTTCCTCCACTCTGTGAGCCTTCCCCTCTACTCTGTGAGCCTTTACCTCTACTATGTGAGCCTTCCCCTCTACTCTTTTAGCCTTTTCCTCCACTCTGTGAGCCTTCCCCTCTACTCTGTGAGCCTTCCCATCTACTGTTTGAGCCTTTACCTCTACTCTGTGAGCCTTCCCCTCTTTTCTGTGAGCCTTCCCCTCTTTTCTGTGAGCCTTCCCCTCTTTTCTCTGAGCCTTCATCTGTACTCTGTGGTCTTAGATAAAGTGCCCAATAGGCTGTGTCCTCCAAGTGAGACAGAGAGACAGGAAGAGGATCCTGTGGCTACTAGATGAAATGGTAAAACGCAATGCTCTACTTCAGTACCACACTGACTGGGGCTTCCAGATGGTGGATGGAAAACTGCAGGATGTAAAGTGGATCAAAACTACTTTGCTTTGACCTGCTGGACTGCAATGTAGTCCTACAAAATGCAGTTTAACAGTAGTCAACTGTGCCGCCACGTATGGGAGCTGGAACTTCAGTGTCATTCACTGTGGCTTTCAAAAGAAACACACTACATAAAAGTGACATTATCTGCAGGTCAGAATTCACTGAGTGATGTGCAACCTAACCTGTTTGGTTCTGAATGAATGGGTGTGTTTTTCTTGTGAAAAGTGTAATGGTCTGGTTGGGGTTTGGCTTTGATTGAATCCAGACCGCAGTGACTTGAGAACCTGTCCTGCTGAGCTCAGACACATGCATGCGTATTTATACGTATATATATACACACACACACACACACACAGAGGAGATTGGAACTAGATGAATGGTGTGCTTATAGGCTAAAGCCCCATCCCTCCCCACCCTGGGCTTCTATTTCACATCTCTATCACTTCCCTCAGCCCAGATTAAAACAATGTGTGGAGACGCCATGCCAAACACAGGCCCGTCCGAGAGTGTGTGTGTGTGTCTGTGTGTGTATAGACAGCTGGACGGAACGTCTGTTCTAAGATTGTGTGCAAGGATTCTGCTCGCTATTAATGATCCTACTTTCAAATATTTTGTTCATGGTCATTTGAATTTTCATTTTTATATATCGCTCTGGAGAGATCCTTCATCAGACACAGGGCAGTCGTGCTGAAGGGATGGAATAAACAAGCTGGCTACAAATGAGCGGAAAAACACCCAAGAGGCAAGTTGGGATTCAGACAACAACAACACGGTGACCCCGCCATGTTTTGGTAATCAGCTGAGGGTTGGGGAGTTTAAGACAGATCAACTGAGCTACAAGGCCATAATTATACACCCTATTCTAAGGACCAGAGGCTGTATATCATTTATTATGAAAAAATTGATATACCAATCACAGATTGCCCTCAAAGGTGTTGGAAAACCGAGGGATTTGCCCTAACTGAGAATATACCGTAGACTCATAAGTTGGAGAATAAATATTTTAAAATTATGTTGAAATGGAGAAAGAAAAGTATTTCTTAATGCGTAGGCTGCTGTAATATTAAACGTGTAGACTGTAATAGACCGTGTATCTCCTATCTCAAAGTCGACAAGCATACACGGCACGCACAAATGCACAAATACTCCCAGACACACACAAGCGCTGTCTCTTTTTACATCGCTCTCTTGTGATTAAAATGCATATGCCTGGTCCTCTGTTACGATTTGGCTACATACCTCATAGATGGGCACTCAGGGCATTCTAAGCACTTGAAATGTAATCAATGCACAACCCCTTTTAGCTAGGAGAACCCTTGAGTACAAAATAAATGGATTTGCTTTCGGCACCAGCGTGTAAAATCTCATTTCTGGCAGAGCCTACTGAGTGCTGCTCTGTATTCTATCTGTTCCACTTAACTAAAGAGGGAATTGTGTATGGCGCCGAAGAAAGATGAAGGCCACAACCCGCTGCTGCCTTAAAGAGGAGTGAAGACGCAAACTCTGGGCCACTGGCCGGGCGCACGCCTCTGGTTTCGCTGACTTAGAGGCTTTGTGTTAAAACAAAAGACAGGACCTGTAGCGCTGTGGCGAATTCCAAAGGGGGAGAAGATAAAAGAAGAGTTCTGCAGGACCCGGTTTAGATAACGTTCCCCTCCTCCCCCAGCTATCTGTGGGTAGTCTGTGGGCATGCTTGTGTGTGTTAGAAAAGACAAATGAAGAGAGAAATTGGGACGCGTATAATGAGCTACTGCATATGTTTGCGCGTTTGCCTTTGAATGCCTGTGCAGTGAATTCACATGAGAGAGACCGTTCTCTGTGATTTATGGCATATTGAGTGAATGTATCTGATGGGTTTAATGGAGGAAGTGATGTAATCGAGGACAACACGCACATGGCTCTTTACACCATAACCGGCGATCAGGTTTTTACCACCTCGTTGCGCCTAGACAGCCTATATGTCACATTAACACGTCAAAGATGTTAATCAGGCAATAATGACGTGCAACATTTCACCCAAAGATTGTGATTAAAAAAAAATTCTCTTCAGCACAACCGTTGAGCAAATCCTTTTGCGCACCAGAACGACTGCATGAACTGCCGCACAACCTCAGCGTGTACAGGGGCTACAGAGTAAACACTGAGAAGGTCTGAATGTCTGAACTATGACGTGAGTGGGCAGATACGTCTCCTGGAGGTTAAATTAATGTGCAGATGTGTTCATTAGACGATCCTTTTCTGTTTCAGAGACTATGGGGCAAGAAAGGGGAGGCTACAACAACAATCCAAGACAGAACGCATGCGGTGTATGTGCGTCTTTCTGCATGTGTGACTTTCTCTGTTTGTGAGTGTGTGTGCATGTGTCTCTGTTTACCCTGCAACTCGGCTATACTCAAGCCACTTGGGGGACAAGGAAATTAGACTTTCTCTCCAGCAGGAAAAACAGGACTATTTCACTGCTCTGAGATCCATAATCTGGACCTGAGGGGCCGGTAGCATAGAGGAGTGTGGGAGAGGAGGGAAGAGGAGAGCTGGGATGTGGGGGATTTGTAGGGACTTTTAGGTGGGAAGTCCCCCAGAGACCAACTCTAAACTGTAAGTGCTGATTTTAGGCCTAATGACATGATGAGGTCATGCTCAGCATGCATCGGGTAAAGCTAAATAGAGTTTAACAACACATGTGACCATGTGACAGGTCACCATGGACACCCTCCATGGTGACATAGTCACACAACAGGTATCTCAAGGATGGCACCATTGGCCCCATGTCAAGTCAACTGTGACTTAATGCACATTTGTGTATTTGTGCGCTAGAGGAACCTGCATGAGCAACCTTTGATGGTGCTTGGTTATTTTCCATTGCCTTGGAACCGGAAACAGGACTAGGTTTTATTTGGGTGGGTAAGAAACCGCTAGTGGCAATTTTAAGACACCAACTAATGATGCAACTCGACAGTGAGATTATTGCGATCCTTGGTGACTGGAATTCTAAGGAGGACTGAGAGAGGCTGGTGGAGTTTTATGCCATCCTTTTATTTCTTTTTGTGGGCAGCAATGAGATAGAGAATTACACAACATATCATCATGCAAGGAGGTAGTTGAAGGAATTGCCCAAGAGAGGAAACGTTTTGTGGATTTAGCTTCCTGCTTTTGTGTGCTATGGTGATTGTTCAGAACATCTATCGGTCAAAACCACTACAGCACTGACATATTTATCATGTTCCTGTATTGCAGGACTATTCATATCTGGTCCCTTGAGGGCTGAGACACTTCTGTTTTTTGGTTCGACCTGCTAGTTTATTGCCTTCACCTGGCAACTCAGGTCCGATGCAGACCCGTATTATTAGTAGTGGATAAAGCCAGAAATGTTTCGGCCCTCCAGGACCGGAATTGAATAGCCCCGCTGTACTGCATTCCAACATAGGTGGTTATCAACTTCCAAATCTACTGATTTTAAGAAGCATATTGGTCTGAATGTAAGTCAACAAGTAGAAACCACATTATTTAATAGCAGGGGGAAGTAAATTAACGGTAGTTGAACGCTGTTGATGGTGTGCAACTTCCAGATTAATATTATACGTTAGAACTTCAGCTGTTTATTCTACTGACAGATGTTGCTACATGTTTCTGACCTTTTACGGCCGGGACGCAGCGGGACACAGCTGTGAAGTGGTTGTTAAATCTGGTGGTCTAAGCCATCTCAGCTGCACTGGCGGCTGCCACATCTTCACACAGCTTAAGTGTTTATCCCACTGCTGACACTGGGCCTCAAGTGTACAAAGCCTTAGACACCCAATTGAAGTTCAGTTGTGTTCGCTGGTCGAGCTCACAGTGTTTTCTCTTCACAGTACAGAAATGGCATGCATTTTGAAATGATTAATTCTTATCTAACTAACCAAAAATACCCATAATGCAATAATAAAGATCCTGGATAAGATTATAATAAATTAAATTAGCGTAACAGTTTTATACTCAATATAGATTACAGAGCCACTATTTACAGCAAAAATCAATTACATTATAGATCCAATAATGTTTAGTGACATGACAAAAGCTCTGTGGATGAGATTGCCCGCTGCTGTACAAGAAAGCTAAACTGTGTGATTAGGGCTAAACAAATAAACATGACAATCAATTGAGACTGAAATGTTTACCAACCCAAAATGGAAGCTTGGCACCTGGGGGTTACAGGATCGTTGATGGAGTTGATGGACCTTGGATGTGCAGGGCTCTGAGGTTGTTGCTAAACCATTCATGCACACGTCTACGGTTTCTGGAAAATCCTTTGAAAAGTATGTTTGTTTCCATTATGTTCAGTTGTATACTTTGGGTAATGTAAAAAAATGTTTTGCATGTAGCGAATGGCATTGGCTCCCTTCCACCATTTGAGCATGTGTCCTGAGCAAGGCTTGTTCACATGCTCGATGTTGCCAGATGGAATTTAAATACAGTATAACATCAGCTTGTCTATCCATTAGTGCATGAGATCAGTGACCAAATTTGCTAGGGGAAATTTCAGTTGGGATGAACAGTCGGGATGTTGTTATCCACGTTGACATCAACAGTATGAGGATGAAACAGTCAAGAGGTCCCAAAGCCCAGCATATGAAACGTTATAGTGGCAATGTAGCAAGTAAGATATGTTGGCCATGAATAAATGTCTCTGGCCCCCTAACAGTTACATTCAGTAACGAGATCCACAGCAATAGTTGTAATAGTTGGTTGAAAGCTGATTACTGCCCTTCCCAGAAGGTAGAATTTGTAGATAACCGTCCCTTTTTCAGGGACTCATGCACAAAAAGAGCCAAACATTGACCTGCTAAAGAGTGATGAACTCCATTTAAGCTGGAGTGGTGTTCTTCTCTTATCCAGCAAAATAGACAACATTCTAACTCCTCTATCATCACCATGAGATACGATGCAGGACAGGCAGCAGGCTCACAGCCAGCCTGTTAGCTTAATGGAGTCTGCCCCAAGCATAGCCAGTGCTGTCAAGCTCACTTTTTCACTTTTTCACAGTGCTTTGATATTATTTAAGCAAACACACCTGACAGACATTTTTCATTTACATTTCATAAACAATCTAGGTTATATTCTGTATTTACAAATGTACCAACATGTTAATTTTGTCTGCATAAAAAATCTGAAATGTTCATTTTAGGTCCAAAGAAATACTCACAGGAAACCTAGACAGTCATCTCCCATAAAACTGTGAGACCCCTAGGCATTACTCTGGACTCTGATCTCTTTTTTGTTGAACATATAAAATATATTTTAAAAATGGCTTTTATCCATCCAGAAATTTGAACAATTATAAATGAAAAGCTAATCCACAATTTTGTTACTTCAAGATTAAAATATTACAATGCTCTAATCTCTCCGGCTACCCCGATAAGGCACTAAATAAACTTGAATTAGTGCTAAATATGGCTGCTAGAATCAAATTATTTTTATCACATTGCTCCAGTACTAGCTTGTCTATGCTGCCTGTTAAGACAAGGGCTGATTCTATGGTTCTACTGAGAATTACATTGATATGCTCCAACGTATCTCTCTGAATTGGTCCAGCCATACATACCTTCATGTACACAACGGTCACAAGACGCAGGCCTTCCTACTGTGCTTAGGATTTCTACACAAACAGCTAGAGGCAGGGCTTTCACCCATACAGCTCCACTATTGCGGAATGATCTGCCAATTTATGTGAGAGACGCCAACTCAGCCTCAACCTTTAAGGCCTGGTTTCTGGTTTCCCAGACACATTGAAACTAATTATGTAGATTTCCCACTGACCTTGATTTCTTGTGTCAAGGGCTAGGCTTAATCTGTGTCCAGGAAACTGGTCCTCAGTGTTTACTGAAGACTCATCTCTTTGGCAGGATCTATGACTAAGTGTAGTCTGGCCCAGGGCTGTGAAGGTAAACGGCAAGGCACTGGATTTACAAACCATCCTTTCTGTGTTGACTGGTGGCCTTTCCTCTCCACTGGAATATCCTCTCTCCAGTGCAAATCAGGGGCGGAGTCACTTCATCCCGCCCCTAATGCTCATGTGTGTCAGCGTCTTTTCTTTATGTTCAGAAAAAGTCGAAAAGGAAGATTTTGGGTGAGGAACAGAATTGGATGCTTCTGTTCCTCTCTCAAAACTTTCCTTTTCAAAGGTTTTGGAAAGGAAAGAAAAAGGTAGAGTGATATCTTAATTTTCTACGGAGCTGTATTTCAGTCTGTCCTGTCTCAATCGTAATTATCAGTCCAGACCCTCCCTGGGTTTCTTCTGACAGTACCAGGGAGTTTTTCCAAGCCACTGTGCATACATTTCTTGTTGTTGCTTTCTACCTCATTTGGTAGAAAGGCACTACATAAATAGGCATACCACACCTTCCCCTCAAAAAGTTGCCAAGGGTGTACTACATTACAGAAACTATTCCAGAGCGTAGCATGCTGCTAGAAGTGTAGAAGTACAAGGTATGGAGTTAAGCGGTAAAGCTCACTTTCTAACATTGGGGTTGCCATCAATGCCATCTAGGCCTAATGATTGTTTTTATATATTTATAGATTATAATTTTATATTATTTCATTATTTTTATCTTTGTGTTTTTATTTTAATGGGTCTTCAAATTCAATTTCTTCTCTTTGTGTTGGAAAGAGAATGTGTAGATCCGAAGACAAAATAATTAGCAATCAGATTTTTTCAACAATATTAAATTGTGATAAGTATAAAGAAGAATATGTGATAAATTGATTATTTTAAATTTTGGACAGTACAAGTAAGATGGTGACACATATTACCATCACCACTAACAAACAACCTCTCACAAACAATTTCAGTGGCATGAAGGAAAACACTGGTCTTCACAAGCATCCCAGCGGTAAAGAACCAATCACAGCAGTAAAAAAAACTTCACTCTACGAAAATGCTGCCACATATCACCTTCACACCCTGACAAAGAACTCTAAAGAACCTTTTTCATCATTTTGTTTTGTATGGCCCTGGCCCAACCTGTGTAGTATATAGGGAATATGGCCTAATTTGACAGCCATCTACTCTCTGGGAGTAATGGGGCTAAAGGAGCTAACCAACCAATGGTAGGCCAGACAACCTGAATCTGTACAACCCATGTACAACTACATGGATGGGTTGGAGATTTTGTGATTATTCAGTTGGTTTGATTGCTTGTTTGCAAGCTCAGTTAAAAAGCCACAGTGAAATAAATATTTGAACAAATATAATGATGTCAATCCCTGTTCTTTGAGGCTAGGTTGCTTCATCATATGCAGTGTGCTAGCTTTGAAACTAATTTATAGGTTAGCCTTTCTCGTATCAGAGCGACTTCATCAGGACATATCAGGGTGAAGCCATCTATTCAATGTTTCTATTAGTTTCTGTGGTGTGGTGTCTTTGTGATAAGGGATTTCAGATGGATTTCACCAGCAAAGAACGGGGGGTGAGGGAAGGAGATCAATGAAGAGTGGGTGGTCGTTTGTCAGAATGATGCCATGGTTTGAGGGGATATGGGCATAGGATTTAATGGTAATTTTACGTGATGTTCACACAAGTTCCAGCGGAGTAGACATTCTTGGACACTAAAGGACTAAGACGTCTGGTAGAGATGATGACATGGTGTTGGCTGACGAGGTGTATAGACAACGCCTCTAAGTGTGAGCCACACACACGCAAGCATGCACACACACACACACACACACGCACACACATGCACAGCTTCGGTTTGCTACTCTAATCCTACTGAAAACATCACAACATGCTGAGTCAGACCCAGGCTAAAGAGGCTGATAGGTCAAACAACCAGAGGTCAACATGAAGGTAAAGTACTTTAAATGGTTTGTGTCAATACTGCAAAAAAGAGCAGAGTAATAAGTCAAGTAGCAGAGGATAAGACGGTTTGTTACTACCAAACTGATTCACACTTCACATTCTTGAACCTCACAATTCAATATTATCACAATACTTGTGCATGGCCAATATGATGTGCATGGCAATTGTCATGAGTCTGTGATTTCATTGCCTTTCAAAAATTGATCACCACATGTCTGCTCCAGAGGGACGAGAGAGCCATTGCTGAAACAGTTTTGATTAGTTATGAAGAGGAAAGTACTTAAAACAAATTGATGCTCTATTTGAATAGAAGACAGTAAACAAGTTCTAGAGGAACAGCGTTTTGCTGTAATGTTCGATGTTGCTCATCCAAAGACCTTTATACAGCTAGAAATTAGTGAACTGTCCGATGTAATGAGACAGGTAGTTGAACGTACGACACGAATTAACAATCTTTGATAAGCAGAAGCTGGTTTAATGGTGATGATCGTATGTTCCCCGGTGTACAGAATACTCCTGATAGTGTTGTTGTGGGAGAGGTTAGGAAGACGTGCTAATTGTGAAGGTTTATTCGGCAGCTCATTTAACCACTACATGGATCAAACTTATGCAAACTAGTCGCTTAAATATCTGCCTTTAATGTTACGCCCGGACACCTTTAGTCATTAGTGTGACTTTGTTATACTGATATTCAGAAGTCAACATCTCTACATGTGGTCATCAGAGTGACTGAATGACAGCTGCGGTTATGTTGCCGAACGTCTCTTGATATAACTAACTTCACACAATTGTTTTCTGAACAGTACATAGATTAAATTTAGCTACAATTCTCAGGTCAAAAGATTGAAGCATATAATCTCAGTTGTATTAGCAGAAGGTTAGGAGTTCATGCTGAAGACATTTATAAGTAGGCTAGATCCAACAGCTGAAGCTATTAAATGAAATTATTATTAAAGTATTATTAAATAATCAGACCTGGCAGAACTATTGCTGTTTGTCGGACAATGGTTTTTCTATTCCCGGTGACAATACTTTTCTCCTGTAAAATTATGTAGTCAAATACCTTTAAAAATTGGGAGAAGACATTTTGAATGCCTCAAGCTAGAACATAGTGTATTAACATCCCTAACAACCTTCCATACACGTGTGTATATGCGTGATTTTGTGAAGGTCGGCAAAGATCTGGCAACCATTTTTATCAACTGATTGTTTTGTGGTTTTGTCCCTTACAATCAATGTCTACTGTAGTATGTCTGTAACTAAATGCATTGTTTTTTTTAAATATGAATAAAAAAACATCATCAATAACTATAAAAATCATGTCATTAATCACTATTAATTATTTGAATACTTTGACTGTCCTCATTTATTGATGTTCATTTTGAATATTTATTACTAACATCCATGTGTCTGTGGAAGAAATAAATAAATAATGACAACAGAGTCATAAAATAATACGAAGTATGAGAAAATTTAACATCTGCAATGAGGTTATCAACTGTATAATTAGACTCTGTTATTCCTCCCCAAAAGCATAGGTTATATTTTTTTGGAGGATTTGTGAGAAAGCATGTGGCAAAATGTCCCATTATCGTCATTAACAAGTTTAAAAGCAATCTTTACTCCTCCAGAATTACTGGATTGTTTAAACAGTGCAGAAGTAAACCTCCCCAGACAGTTCCATTCTGGTCAATACCATGAATGTGAGAAACATTTGTGCAATTCATTATTGACATCTAAATGTCAATCCTGTTATAATTGGATATGCTGATATTCTTATACTCATACAGTATATAATGTGTCAAACGCTATACTGTGATGAAGACAAAATGTCTTCCTCACATTGTTATCTAGGCTTGAGCTGACTCACTACTGTCATGCTATTTTAATTGCACACTGTAAACGGGAGTGTCATTTCTGAATGGCAGTGGCAGTAACCCCTACGGCAGAAGAGGCTTGAGACAACACAGACACAGAAAATTAATTAAAAGTAGATTGAAGGATACTATACTGTCAACCATGTAAGAAAAGGGTGGGAGAAATGCCGGTAAACATTCCATTATATGAAACAAAACAAGAGTCAGGAAAAAGAAAAGAACAAAATGAATAAAGTAATGTCAAAAAGTAAGTACACTCCCTGGAAAATTGTCGTTTTACTTTTTAAAATATTTTGATGTTTTAACTAATTTATTTATTTTCTTAAAATATATAGAAATAAAATATCCTTATGGAAACGTTTATACACCTCTACCTTAACCACCAAATTAAATGATATTTTTTTAATCAGATGCAAATAATTTAAAATATAATTAGAGAGTAACTTGGGAGGCAGCCTTCCGTAAAGATTAGAAAATGGTCTGATTAAACCAAAATTGAAGTTTTTGGCAATAATTCCAAAAGGTATGTTTGGCACAAAAACAACACTGCACATCACACAAAGAACAACATACCCACAGTGAAGCACGGTGGTGGCAGCATCATGCTTTGGGGCTGTTGTTCTTCAGCTGGAACCGGGGCCTTAGTCAGGGTGGAGGGAATTATGAACAGTTCCAAATACCAGGCAATTTTGGCACAAAACCTTCAGACGTCCTTTAGAAAGTTTTTCCCCCTCAAAGATTTCAGTTTTCTTTTCAATTAAATTTTTCACATTATAGGCCACATTAAAGGTGGAAAAAGTTCTGACATTATTTATCTTTGTCTTATTCTTTCACATCACAAGAAGTCTCTAAGAACCAATGCGTAACATCAAGGTATCAACAGGCTTCTCTTGCCACAATCAATGTTGAATTGCATGTGTTAACTGTCAGAAAGAGACTGAACAAACTTGGCCCAGATGGAAGGTCAGGAAGGAAGTATAATATCAACACAAGACTGATGTTCGCCTGAAAACACCTGAATAAAGACCAAAACTACTGAAACAATGTACTCTGGACAGCTGAGTCAAAGGTGGAGTTATTTGGAAGCAATATCAGACGCAATGTTTGTTGAAAAAAAAAAACTTCCTTTGAAGAACCTCATACCAACCATAAAATAGTGGAGGAAATGGGATTATGGTTTGGACTGCTTTGCTGCCTCAGGGCCTGGCCAACCTGCCATCACTGAGTGGACGATGAATTCAATATGGTATCAGAGAATTCTTGAGTAGAATGTAAACATGGATCCAACAATAGGACAATGACCCAAAACACACAAGAAAGTGACAACAGAATGGCTCAAAAAGAAGAAAACAGAGGGTTATGGAATGGCCAAGACAAAGCCCAGACCGCAATCCTACTGAGATGCAGTTGGGGATGTTGATGCAGGCCTTGTGTGCAAGAAAGCCCTCAAACATGACACAGATAGATAAATAGATACAATTGATGACAGATTAGATAGATAGATAGATAGATAGAAAGATAGATAGATAGATATTTCAGTCAAAGAGGGCCACCCCGGCTATTGGAGTAATGGGTGTATTTATTTTTTCAGCACTATGAAATACAACCCCATCAGAACAGGCTTTAGATGATACAGCTGTGTTGATCAAGGTCTGCAACTGTTGGCTAATGTTTGACAGACCACATTCCAATGTGTGGGTCAGAGTTTAGACTAAAGCCAGACCGAGGTCTGAAGGAGATATCATCAAGTGACACCAAAGTCAACCCTGTCCCCATGGATATCCTTGCCCAGTCCTATCTCTCCCCTCCTAACAACATTTTGGCTACTGCACAGATACTCTAACTTCTAAACTATCTGTCCAGTTCCCACTTCCTCTCCTCTTTTACATATTTGTATTCTCTTGCAACATTCTTCCAACTCATTCAATACCTCTTTTCCTGCAACCTTCTGTGGAAATATGATGCAGGCCATCTGTTTAACCAGTGTCTCCCTATCCTATTTGTACCACATAAAGGCTTATTGTCCTCCTTAGGGACTGTATGGATGATAGGACTCAAGGACAGAATAAATCAGTTTAAAGCTACTTTCTGATGGAACGCTTCTACACAGCTGACTTTGGCATAAGACACACAGTGTTTACATCAAATTTTGTCTACCAATCAATAATTGGTAGACAATCAATAATCATATCAATAATAATTGATATGAGTGGCTGTATGGAGGCGGTGACCCTTCTAGAGAACAATACCATGTGACTCCATGCATACTGTACAAACTATGTATCTTACTAATCAATGTACAGTAAGTGAGTGAATGTCTTGCTCAGATTTAATTTCAATGCCAGTGTATTCATGACAGTATAATAAGTAATCAACTTAAGGACATAAAAAAATTACTTTCCCACCGGTGCCCCTCAATCTCAGCGCTCATCGCTTTGAAAAATTAACTTTCCGAGAAATTTCTGAAACACATAGCTGCATTAATTAAAATGTCAAAATCAAGGCCAGGACATTTATTCTTAAAACAGCTTAAAACAGCGTGTATGGCATCGTGTGGGTGAGCGATTTGCTGATGACAATGTTGTGGATCGAGTGGCCCATGGTGGCGGTGGGGTTATGGTATGGGCAGGCATATGTTATGGAAAACGAACACAGGTGCATTTTATTGATGGCATTTTGAATGCACAGAGATACCGTGACGAGATCCTGATGGCCATTGTTGTGCCATTCATCCACAACCATCACCTCATGTTGCAGCATGATAATGCATGGCCCCATGTTTGAAGGATCTGTACACAATTCCTGGAAGTTGAAAATATCCCTGTTCGTGTGTGGCCAGCATACTCACCGGACATGTCATCCATTGAGCATGTTTGGGATGGTCTGGATCGGCATATAGGGCACCCTGTTCCAGGTCCTGCCAATATCCAGCAACTTCGCACAGCCATTGAAGAGGAGTGGACCAACATTCCACAGGCCACAATCAACAACCTGATCAACTCTATGCGAAGGAGATGTGTTGCACTCTGTGAGGCAAATGGTGGTCACACCAGATACTGACTGGTTTTCGGACACCCCTGGACCCACCTGGACACCCCCAATGAAGTGAAATTTTATCATAGGTACACTTCAACAAAACTCCAGAAAATCACATTGTATGATTTTTTTATAATTAATTAGCATTTTATTGCATGACATAAGTATTTGATCACCTACCAACCAGTAAGAATTCCGGCTCTCACAGACCTGTTAATTTTTCTTTAATAAGCACTCCTGTTCTCCACTCATTACCTGTATTAACTGCACCTGTTTGAACTCGTTACCTGTATAAAAGACACCTGTCCACACACTCAATCAAACAGACTCCAACCTCTCCACAATGGCCAAGACCAGAGAGCTGTGTAAGGACATCAGGGATTAAAATCTTGCAGTGCACACAAGGTCCCTCTGCTCAAGCCAGCACATGTCCAGGCCCATCTGAAGTTTGCCAGTGACCATCCGGATGATCCAGAGGAGGAATGGGAGAAGGTCATGTGGTCTGATGAGACAAAAATAGAGCTTTTTGGTCAAAACTCCACTCGCCATGTTTGGAGGAAGAAGAAGGATGAGTACAACCCCAAGAACACCATCCCAACCATGAAGCATGGAGGTGGAAACATCATTCTTTGGGGATGCTTTTCTGCAAAGGGGACAGGACAACGGCACCGTATTGAGGGGAGGATGGATGGGGCCATGTATCGCGAGATCTTGGCCAACAACCTCCTTCCCTCAGTAAGAGCATTGAAGATGGGTCGTGGCTGGGTCTTCCTGCATGACAACGACCCGAAACACACAGCCAGGTTAACTAAGGAGTGGCTCCGTAAGAAGCATCTCAAGGTCCTGGAGTGGCCTAGCCAGTCTCCAGACCTGAAGGGAGCTGAAAGTCTGTATTGCCCAGCGACAGCCCAGAAACCTGAAGGATCTGGAGAAGGTCTGTATTGAGGAGTGGGCCAAAATCCCTGCTGCAGTGTGTGAAAACCTGGTCAAGAACTACAGGAAACGTATGAATTGTAAACAAAGGTTTCTGTACAAAATATTAAGTTTTGCTTTTCTGATGTATCAAATACTTATGTCATGCAATAAAATGCAAATTAATTATTAAAAAATCATACAATGTGATTTTCTGGATTTTTGTTTTAGATTCCGTCACTCACAGTTGAAGTGTACCTATGATAAAAATTACAGACTTCTACATGCTTTGTAAGTAGGAAAACCTGCAAATTCCGCAGTGTATCAAATACTTGTTCTGCCTACTGTATCTGGTGGGATCTGAATCATGCTCTCCCTCCTGGGAAACAAACATGTGAACCATTAGACAAACTGGAAGTTCCCTCTTGGGCCCACATTTAAAGTCACATTCAGAGCTTTCATTCATGACATGAGTGAGTCTCTGCTCAGGTAGATGAACCCATTTCAAATCTTCCCCTCATCACAGGAGCAGACTTCCTGGATACCTTAAGACTATGTGTGGCCACAAAGTGGTTGTATCCCTAAAACCCCTTCATTTTCCCTGTACCTTTAAAATTGTAGGGATGCTATTGCTGTATGATTTTAAAGCTTTTAATGATAAAAACTGTCCAGTGTGATTGTTTTAATGTATTGTGTGTTGTAGGCGCTCTGCCTTCTTCCTGATAATGTTTTTTAATTGTATTGTGGTATGTATCTTCATACATCTCTGACATAAAAAAAAAGATTTTCAAACCTCAAAGGTCTTTTGCTGGTTAAATAAAGGTTAAATAAAACCTCCCCACAGCAAGAGACAGAGGAGCAGAAGGAAGAGGGAAGGAGGAATGAGAAGAGTGCTGAGCTACTTGCCAAGAGACAGGCTTTGATCATGATTGATCTCAACAACATTCAGCATTCACACAAGACATACCCATCCATATAACACACGCAGACACAAAACACACACACACAGACACAGGCACACATGCTCACACTGAGGACACTGACGCAAAACACATGCAACTGTGTGACAGAGATCTGAAACAAATCAGAAATCATATCCATCGGGTGCAGAACATGTTCAGACCAATTTAACCATCAAAATGCTGTTAGGACGTTTTACCCTTCCACATTATATTTGGTGGCATTGACTTCTGATTGCATGTGATTGATCTTTAAAGCAGCTAATGATGTGATTTGGCAAGGTGCGTCTGTAGCCATCTGTGTGCCCTGTTTAGTGATCACTAGACTTAATGTTGACAACAGCGACATGTCATTTCCCCGCAGTGCAGATGGAATGACATCATGTACAGTGGTTGTCCTCACATGAACACCATAATCAGCAGCATCATCAGCCCGATCGCTGTGCTGATGGAGTTAGTCACAGCCCTGTCACCAACTGTCACACAACGACCTTCATCCTTGTCAGGGGTCAAGATGAAGGCAGCAAAAGCTACGTCACATGTTGCCCATCTACTGAGGAAATGATTGGAATCCAGTCATGATCAAACCTCAATTATTGGTTGATAAGTATGAATTGGGCAAATGACGCCTCCTACAGTACCCCAAGAGATATTTACAGGTTTGTTGATTATCCAATCAAGACTAAACTAAAACCCTGATCTTAATAGTTATTAAAGAAATTAACAGTTCCCCCACCTAATACAAACTAGCCTCAATAGCAAGTTTAGGGAGGTCAGTCTGGCTTTAATTTCAATGAAAGGCGATTGACAGTGACTTATACCGGACCACAGCCCAGTCCAGTTACACTGAGTCAACCTCTTGCTGTACCATTGTAGAAGAGAACACGACACACCCGACAGCATCATGTCGTGCCTCTCTGTCACCATGACTAACACCAACCAACGCAGGGACAATGGCCCTAGCCCAGGGGGCCGTTTGGCATTGGCACAGTTAGTGGCATGTTCATGAGCCGAGTTTGACACGCAGTGAAAAACGTGGGACGACTCCCAATTCCCAACTTTCATTCAGAGCTGCTTGTAACAACGCTGCTAGAAGTGCCTCCTGCAGACACTGAGGTGGCAATAACACATCTCCCACAAAGAAGATGAAGAAGCGTGATTTAGAATAATGAGGTATTAGGGGAAATTAGACCTCCTGAGAACAGAGGAACAAAGACCAATTGACTTTGGTTGGCGCTGCCTTTCCCCTAGGCCCCTCCCTTTCCTTCTTTCAGTCAACCTCCTGTAAAACTCACCTACTACACTATATAATGGATTACATATGTCGTTGTCAAACAATGCTGCGTTGTAATAGCTTTGCTTGTTATGACTGGCCGATATGCTGACTATATCCAGCACCGACATGAGATCAAACGGACGGAAATTCAAAGGAAAACAGAGTAGCATTTTCTCCAAACAAAGAAGACAAATTGGAGCCATGCAGGTCTCTTGGAGTAGGAGCCTAGGAGGTAATGGAGTGAGAGGATTAGGACAAGAGAAAAGGGAAGTCCTATATCACGACTACACCGGGGAGCATGTTAAGACTGGACATGTGCTAGATAGAAAATACTCTATTCCAGGGATTTACAAACTGGGATCCTGTGGATTCAGTAAACCTATTGATGGATTTATTTTAGGCTTTACCTGAAGAATTTGAATTGGGTCGGATATGGCTTTCCCTTCAATCCACCTCCACTGACAATCATATCTTTCCTATGCAGTAATTTCATCTATGTTGAGACTTGGTGATGGATGTAGCCACTTTGGTTTGTTTCCAGCTATTTCAGGTGATTGAAATAGCTGGACTGTGCTTCGCTGGTTGTGTTTGGTGTGGTAAAAACAAGCGTGTGAATGTTGGTGTCAAATACACTCTTTTCATACAATGTGAGAATGTGTTTATAAAAATGTAGGACGCCCTTGGTCATTGGGTGAAAATATTTTGAGGTCCTGGATAAAGTTTGAAAAACCTGTTCAAGTTTGACCTGAAACCCAACTCAACCTCGACATGTGTATGGATGAAATGAGACCAAAAAGAGATGTGTGCACCTTTAAACAACCACAATACTAAGAAACAACCTCTTAGAGAAATGCATGTAATTGGTCAGATATTGGTGGAGCATTGTCTATTATGGCCAAAATGGTAGTGAACCGCTGTGTTTCAAATCCTGCCTGAGCGACATGCATAGATGTCCTCCCCAGACCCACATCTCTCACTGTGTCCAGCCACGCCTTTCCTTTTCTATCCCCCCTCCTCCCTACCTCTCTTTTATCAGCAATCCGCTCCTTCCCCCTTCCCTGTTCTCTGCTGTTTTTCTACCCTGCTCCATTTTCCTCTGAACTCCACCCACTTAACCCCCACCTCTCCTCCCCATCCCTCCTCCATCTTTTCCCTGTATGGTGGGTTATAGGGCTATGGAGCTGTTTCCAGGCCTCAGCACTTCAGCTAACCCCGCTGGCCTTCCTTTATTAGACCCACACCTTCACTGTAAATTTCACCAGACCACCTCCCTACCAACGTTTGAGTCATACCTCACATCAAAGGTCAAGATATCTGCTCTTCAATAATTAAATACACATGATTTCCTATAAAACCCAGGATATATATTAGCAGGGACAGAAAACAAGCCAACAACACTCAATAACCCACCTCCTCACAAACTGAGAATGCTTCGCTTTTTCCCCCTCTCTGCACATTTCCTGGCAGCCCTTCAGTTGAAACAAAACCACCAGTCATAGTCACTGTGCTGCAATGCAGTCCAGATCCCGACACAGAGGCAAAGCCGAGTGGAGGAAGGTTGTGAGTGAAAGTAATAAAACAACACTGACGGGAGCATGCGAGCGGTGCGACTATGCACACGCATGTCTGTCCATGTGCCCCAGCGTGGGTTGAGAGATATACGGGTGAACTGAACCCAGAGAGCCCATGCGCTGGAGCCCGGTGCAGCGGGTGACAGGCTCACGCTGTGTAACGGAGAGGTTTGACTCTCGGCCAGGTTAGTGGCGTCGCATGCTCATCAAGTTTAGTGCCCGGCCCTACGGTACACCGCAGGCTGTGCAGTATGAAGGGAACAGAAACCAGCGGCTTGGTCTCATTCTAAATACAGGCGCAACTCAAGCTTTCCATTGTGACGGCTAAAGAGACACGCCCCTTGTCCTGCAGTATACTCTATCAATAGCATAACAATTAATTAAATAAAGTATGTTGACATTAAATACATGTGTAACACTTTAAAATCACTAATTGCTATGCCTCATGGTAATGCTTGTTCATTATAATGATTGAATTGCTGTCAAGGTGAAATATCTAGCTAATTCCTATCTGTATGTCTATCTTTCTCTCCTAAAGGAATGGTCCACATTGTCTCCACAACAGTTGTGCAAATCATCAGTTGAAAAAATATTTCAGCAAAAAAGTAATGAAGTAGCCTTTTATTTAACAAGGCAGTGCTAGAGTTGTGACATTACTATAGTTTCCATGATTCTTTGTTTCTTAAGGACATATGGTGAGTAACTAAACGGGTGTGGCCTAAATCCTGAAGTGATCTCAGAAGAATGGCCAATGACACACAACCACAATACACACAATACCATTATATGAAATACTGATGTAAATATAATACCTAGCAGATGCCAAACCCTGACTGTCGTCTGTCTGTTGGTCTTGCTGGTTCAGGTCTATTTTAACACACCTAACACAATGATCAGTCCTGAGGCACTACAGCCTTTAGGGATGTGGAGCTTTTTTACAACTGGAATTATCAGCACTGGAGCTGGTATTCGCTCAAAAGGGCTGAGCTAACATTAATAATTACGTTGTAAAAGTGTCACGCATTGACCACGCACTGACCAATCAGGACGGGCTCCACTGCTTCAAGTGTGCTTTTATAGTCTTTGTTGTCATCATTCTAGTATTGTTGTCATCATTCTACTCCAGCTCAGCAGGAGGGCACTGGATGGTCATCCTATCAGTTGAATCACGTTTGTATTTGTATTGGCAATATACTGTCCAGTTTTAATAATTATGTAGGCATACCCAGTTCTTGCACATGCTGTCCTACACTGTATTCACTTTCCAAAATGGCACTATATGAACAAACCAGGGGCATGCCAATCAATTGTTAAAATGGGACGGTGCGTTGTAGCTAAATGCTGGTGGACCTGCATTATCACTGTCTTCTCTGCCTTTCACACAGGATGCTGCCATGCTACTGCTGTCATTGCCACTTTAAGTGGACCAACTAGCGGTAGTCCTCTCAATCTTCTCATGCTGCTGTTGCTCAACAACTTTAATTAAGACATTTTTCAAAGGACGGTTTAATGGCTTGGAATGCAGTTATAAAGGCATTTTGTTGGGGGTGGGGCCCTAACGTCTCTGCTTAACTTTATACCACAAATATGATTAGGTTATAAATAGGCCTATATGCTTCATCATAAAGCCATCCCCACCTTGACGTTATCATATGACATCTCCCCACTACCTGGAGCACAAATGAGAGTGGGTAAAGTCACACCGCTCCAAAGCAACAAGCAGGAGGATGAAATAATCCAACCGACTTTCTAACTGACCAGTGGGCCAGGTGTAAATGTTCTGAACGGCTTACCTATTCTATCATCATTACCAAAGAAGCAATGAACCATTAATGGACAATTAGCAGGACAATAGACTACCTGAAAGAATGAGATAAGTCTTAATGGTGCACTAAATGACAGAGATGCTGTCAATGTTTATTAAACAAAATGTTTCTCTTGTCATTACATTATGTTTTAAAGAATGTATTTGTGATTATATTTATTTTTCCCCCCAAGTTACCCAGGCTAATATTTGTAATTGTACTGTGTGATTTAAAATCAATAACTACCTAACCCTGAGGACATGCCTCTAATATTTCCATCCTTTCTATCTGAGTGCAAGCTAGCTGATATGAGACTGGTAAAAACTTAGTGCTTAGTTTCAAACTTAGTGCTTAGTTTCAACCTAATAAGTTTAAATTGTCTTGGTATGACTGACACAGCGCAGCCTTAACAGCAGCCAAAATCAGAGCTCTCCATTCAGTTACACAGACACCACATGTCAGTGTTTGTCAGTAATTCGTTTTTACAGGCAAAACCAGTCAGTTGCTAGTCAGGCATTATCATCTACGGGAACACTTTATTTTGAGTCCCAGAAGGGTGCCTGCAAATGCTCTACAGATGGTTTACTGACTATCTACTAACACAAACCCTTATCTATATCCTAACCCTATCATTTATCCTATCCCTAACCTTCACCCTTACCTGGAACATTATTCTAAATCTAACCTTAAACTTAGCAAGCAGTTGTTTATCAACCGCTAGTTTGTTGATAGTATTAGTTTCTAAATAATATCTACAGATGGAAATTGTGACTCTCAAAATAAACTGTAACCGCATCTACAGACACCATAAGTCATTTGTTAGTCAGTCATACATTTCTACAGACACCATCAATCAGTTGTTAGTCATTAACTTCTACAGACACCACCAATCAGTTATTCAAGAGAGACACACCAGCTATTGCTTTGTTCCTGTTGACCAACCTGCGGATTTGCATCAAGACTTTCAGTTCATGTCAATATGTATAACATGAATGAATGTGCCACTGAATATTAGTGAAATACTGCCAACTGGTTAGTGCGCATAAATTCTGTGGTTATGCACTTAAATATACCAAAATGACCCCAATACTCCAGGCAGGTTTTCTTGTCAGAACCACACTTGTCTACACGAGAAAGTCCATCCATCCATCCATCTTCTTCCGCTTATCCGGGGCCGGGTCGCGGGGGCAGCAGTCTAAGCAGGGATGCCCAGACTTCCCTCTCCCAAGACACTTCCTCTAGCTCTTCCGGGGGGACACCGAGGCGTTCCCAGGCCAGCCGGGAGACATAGTCCCTCCAGCGTGTCCTAGGTCTTCCCCGGGGTCTCTTCCCGGTGGGACGGGACCGGAACACCTTCCCAGGAAGGCGTTCCGGAGGCATCCGAAAAAGATGCCCAAGCCACCTCAGCTGACCCCTCTCGATGTGGAGGAGCAGCGGCTCTACTCTGAGCTCCTCCCGGGTGACCGAGCTTCTCACCCTATCTCTAAGGGATCGCCCGGCCACCCTGCGGAGAAAGCTCATTTCGGCCGCCTGTATCCGGGATCTTGTCCTTTCGGTCATGACCCAAAGCTCATGACCATAGGTGAGAGTAGGAACGTAGATTGACTGGTAAATCGAGAGCTTCGCCTTGCGGCTCAGCTCTTTCTTCACCACGACAGACCGATACATCGACTGCATTACTGCAGAAGCTGCACCGATCCGTCTGTCAATCTCCCGTTCCATCCTTCCCTCACTCGTGAACAAGACCCCTAGATACTTAAACTCCTCCACTTGAGGCAGGCACTCTCCACCAACCTGAAGCGGCAAGCCACCCTTTTCCGACTGAGGACCATGGCCTCGGATTTGGAGGTACTGATTTTCATCCCCACCGCTTCACACTCGGCTGCAAACCGTCCCAGTGCATGCTGAAGGTCCTGGTTAGAAGGGGCCAACACGACAACATCATCTGCAAAGAGCAGAGACGAAATTGTGTGGTCCCCAAACCTGACACCCTCCGGCCCCTGGCTGCGCCTAGAAATTCTGTCCATAAAAATTACGAACAGAACCGGTGACAAAGGGCAGCCCTGCCGGAGTCCAACATGCACTGGGAACAAGTCTGACTTACTGCCGGCAATGCGGACCAAGCTCCTGCTTCGGTTGTACAGGGACCTGACAGCCCTTAGCAAAGGACCCAGGACCCCTTATTCCCCAAGCACCCTCCACAAGATGCCGCGAGGGACACAGTCGAATGCTTTCTCCAAATCCACAAAACACATGTGTATTGGTTGGGCAAACTCCCATGAACCCTCCAACACCCCGTAGAGGGTATAGAGCTGGTCCAGTGTTCCACGGCCCGGACGAAAACCACACTGTTCCTCCTGAATCCGAGGTTCTACTATCGGCCGTATTCTCCTCTCCAGAACCCTGGCATAGACTTTCCCGGGGAGGCTGAGAAGTGTGATCCCCCTATAGTTGGAACACACCCTCCGGTCCCCCTTCTTAAAAAGAGGGACCACCACCCCGGTCTGCCATCCCAGAGGCACTGTCCCCGACCGCCACGCGATGTTGCACAGGCATGTCAACCAAGACAGCCCCACAACATCCAGAGACTTGAGGTACTCAGGGCGGATCTCATCCACCCCCGGTGCCTTGCCACCGAGGAGTTTCTTGACCACCTCTGTGACTTCAGCCCGGGTGATGGACGAGTCCACCTCTGAGCCCTCATCCTCTGCTTACTCAATGGAAGACGTGTCAGCGGGATTTAGGAGATCCTCGAAGTACTCCTTCCACCGCCCGACGACATCCTCAGTTGAGGTCAACAGCTGCCCACCTCTACTGTAAACAGCGTTTGGTAGGGCAGCGTTGGTAGGGCAACGAGAAAGTGAAGCAGAAATTTTACCAACTAGTTTCTCTGATAAACGAGAGAAGCTCTGAATGACACATAACTAGTAACCAACTGTTAATCGACATTTACATGTTTCTAACGAGATCTTTATTGTACAATTTTAGATAATAGTTCAGAAAGTAGAGCTAAACAGTCTACACTGTTCCACAAACATTGTATACTAAATAACTATGTGCAGATAGAGTTGCGCTCAAAAGTTTGCATAGCCTTGGAGAATTGGTAATATATTTACCATTTGTAAAGAAAACATGAGCGAGCAGGCAAAACACATTTCTTTTATTTCTTATGGTATTCACATTCAACTGTATGGTCATAACAAAATGGCACAATCATAAAATAAAAATAATTAACTGACCCCTGGTAAAAAGTCTGCAAACCCTTAGATCTTCAGCATCAATTACAGCATGTAGTTTTTTGTAATAGTTGTCTATGAGGCCCCGAATTCTTGCAGGTGGTATAGCTGCCCATTCGTCTTGCCAAAATACCTCCAGGTCATGCAAAGTCTTTCATGAACCACACGTTTGAGATCTCCCCAGAGTGGCTCGATGATATTAAGGTCAGGAGACTGTGATGGCCACTCCAGAACCTTCACTTTTTTCTGCTGTAACCACTGGAGGGTCAACTTGGCCTTGTGCTTAGGGTTATTGTCGTACTGGAAAGTCCAAAAGAGTCCCATGTGCAGCTTTCGTGCTGAAGACATGCGGATAACATGCTGCATTCATCTTGCCATCAATTTTCACAAGATTACCCATGTCTTTAGAGCTCACACACCCCCAAAACATCAGTGAGCCACCACCATGCTTCACAGTGGGGATGGTATTCTGTTCACTATAGGTCTTTTTGACCCCTCGCCAAACATAGCGCTTATGGTTGTGACCATAAAGCTCTATTTTGTTCTCATCACTCCAAATTACAGTGTGCTAGAAGCTGTGAGGCATGTAAAGGTGCTTTTGGGCATATTGTAAGCAGGCTTTTGTGTGGCATTGGTGCAGTAAAGGCTTCTTCTGGCAACTCGACCATGCAGCTAATGTTTCTTCAAGTATAGTTGTATTTTGCTCCTTGAAACAACCACACCATCTTTTTCAGGAGCAGCCTGAGGTTACCTGTGGGTTTTTCTTTGTATCCTGAGAAATTCTTCTGGTAGTTTTGGCTGAAATCTTTCTTGGTCTACCTGACCTTGGCTTGGTATCAAGAGATTCCTGAATTTTCCACTTCTTAATAAGTGATTGAACTGTACTGACTGGCATTTGCAAGGCATTGTATGTCTTTTTATATCCTTTTACATCTTTATAAAGTTTCATTACTTTGTTTGGTAGGTCTTTTGACAGTTCTTTTCTGCTCCCCATGGCTCAGTATCTAGCCTGCTCAGTGCATCCACGTGAGAGCTAACAAACTCATTGACTATTTATACACAGACACTAATTGCAGGTGTAGGAAATTCACTTTTAATTGCCATTTTCACCTGTGTGTGTCATCTTTTGTGTCTGTAACAAGGCCAAACATTCAAGGGTATGTAAACTTTTCATTTGGGTGATTTCTGTTATCATTATGATTTAAAAAGGAGCCAAACCACTATGTGATAATAAATGGCTTCATATGATCACTATCCTTAAACAAATTTTTTTTTTCTTGCATGATCATTCTTATTTTCTATATTAATGCCAAAATATCACAATTTCTGCCAGGGTATGCAAACTTATGAGCACAACGGTAAGTTATTCCTTTACTGTTCTCGAACCTCACTGAAAAATGGAGGAAAGGTCTGGGCAATCCTTCTTTTGCTGTGCAACTCATCAGTGTACATTTTGGTTGCAGTCACTCAAATGGTGAGGGGCTGAAAGCTTATTGGCTGGAACTTGAATTGGTAGAACTCTAAATGCTTCCTCACAACTTCAAACAGTTGCTATCAACTTGATGTTGTGTTAATGTAGTAATTCTGTTCAAAGGTTATACATGATGTGTGAAGTACACATTGGCATATTCAGCCCCAAAGTTACAAAATAATTACAAGTTTGCCAAATTTCTGCTTAGTGTATTTTCTATTCCCCCTCTCTTAGACATCCCAATCAAATATTTACAATCTCTGTCTCCTTAGATAGCATAGCAGTCAGATGACAATCACAGCGTTTGGTGTCAGACAACCAAAGCAAGTGATGACCTTCACGTCAGACAACTCTATCACCATACCATACCTACAAATATCTCCTTGGAGAGAACTTAACCCTCCTAATACCTATCCCAGAATCTTGGCTTCACCTTTTACACATCTGAAGGATAGGCCATTTCCCTCTGGTAGGGGCTTCATTATAGACACATTCCAAATGGCTATCCCAAATGGGAGAACGACTAAGGGTTTTCCAAGAGCATCTGACCTTGCCCTGGGTGTGTAAATACTGCATATCACCTTGTATTTTAATTAGGCTGTAGAGATTGATGCTCCACGGCCGTCATGTTAACTGTGGACATCCATCAAATATGGCCCCATCGTTTTCCTGCTGTCAGCAGGGCCGGGGAGGGACACACTGCCACCTTAGGTTGAGTTAGGAGCTCCCCATCTAAGTATTATACAGAGGATATACACACGTGCACTCACACACATGCATACACATTCACATGCACACACACACAGCCAGACAGACACTAACGTTAACCCACACACAGCCCAAAATAGCATGGATCAGGTCCACCCCGGCCACAATGACAGGTCATCCCTGGAGACAGCTTTTGATGTATATGGAAATTGATCAGAATGCTTCACCTCTGCTCCACTCAGCACTCCCCGCTACACCAGGAGTCATTCTGGCTGCCAGGATTGAGAGGTCAAATCATCAGAATATTTCATAAACACAACACTGCAGACAAACATGCACACACAAACACACACAAACCCACCATGCAGAGGGAGCTTTCCATTAGATACCATACAAACACACACAAACACACCAAGCAGAGGGAGCTTTCCATTAGATACCATAAAAACACACACAAACACACCATGCAGAGGGAGCTTTCCATTAGATACCATACAAACACACACAAACACACCATGCAGAGGGAGCTTTCCATTAGAGATACCATACAAACACACACAAACACACCATGCAGAGGGAGCTTTCCATTAGATACCATACAAACACACACAAACACACCATGCAGAGGGAGCTTTCCATTAGATACCATACAAACACACACAAACACACCATGCAGAGGGAGCTTTCCATTAGATACCATACAAACACACACAAACACACCATGCAGAGGGAGCTTTCCAATAGAGATACAATTCAAACACACACAAACCCACCATGCTGAGGGAGCTTTCCATTAGAGATACCATACAAACACACACAAACACACCATGCAGAGGGAGCTTTCCATTAGAGATACCATACAAATACACACAAACCCACCATGCAGAGGGAGCTTTCCAATAGAGATACAATTCAAACACACACAAACCCACCATGCTGAGGGAGCTTTCCATTAGAGATACCATACAAACACACACAAACACACCATGCAGAGGGAGCTTTCCATTAGAGATACCATACAAATACACACAAACCCACCATGCAGAGGGAGTTCTCCATTAGAGATACCATAATGCTAAGAAAGAAAATTCAAAAAGGATATAGGGGGAGTTTTCCTATAATTTGTTTAAAATGTACAACAGGTATATAGATCTTGATTTAAAGGTAGCGACTTAAGTCAAACCATGTGATACTGGGTTTGAGGATAAGGGTAATAAATAATGAGTATTACTAAAATCCTCAATGTTGAAACAATTTTACCACAAATACATTACAGCAAACAACAAAAACCTTGTTAAACACTTTCTCCCATCTGTTATTATTGTAATAAAAGAGCATATAGTGAATCGCTCAATAGCAACAAATACAGAAATTGGTGGCGCTGTTTTACCCAGATACAGAGTCAATATTAAACATTGTTAAATCTTTCAATAGCATGAATGCCAGCCTGTTTAAATTATCTTGCCCTAATGGAATTGACAATGACAATACAGTAGGCAAAATCATAAACAGATCTGTATCCAGGCTACTAAATGCATGACTGAAAAATATGTCAAACTGGGAAGGTAGAACAAGGCTTAGTACTCCAGTTACCAGGTTGTACACTGTTCTAAATAATAACATTTTTACCCGTCACCAGGTGCGTAGGTTTCATTATACATGAGTGGGACATGTCCCCCCACTTTTTGAAAATGGCATTTTGTCTCCCCCACTATTTATCAACATTAAATGAAAATCTCAAACTCTTTAGAACGGTGCAGTGGCAGTAAGGTAAGCAAATGCATAATTCGAATGAGACTGGCTTTAGGACCACACGCAGTCACTTTGCTTCGATCCGATATCAAGTAATACCAAGGCTAGTATCCCGATGCCAGTACCGATACCGATACTTTTAAAAGTCTTGGGTATATATTTGCCGGCTGTAATGAAAGGAAAGGACAATCAAATACGGAAATCCAAATTTCTGTTGTGAGAACAGCACTGTTTGCATGTTGTAAAGTTGCCCTTACTATGTCTTTATACAGGTCTGCAATTGTACCCTCCATCATGAGTTTTGCAGCTTGGGATTTTACAGTACCAATCAAGGGACTTTACAAATACCTTAAAACAGGGCTGCCCAACCCTGTTCCTGGAGATCTACTGTCCTGTAGGTTTTCTCTCCAATGAATTTAGCACACCTGCATCTAATAATTAGCTGGTTGAAAAGCTTAACAGGTTAGTCACAAAATGGGTTTGAAGAGAAAACCTACAGGACAGTAGATCTCCAGGAAAAGGGTTGGGCCGCCCTGCCAAAACCTCTGTCTTCAACAATCGAGATTGTCTGGAGGTCCTTCACATTCATCTCTCCAAGGTTTCTTGTAATCTCTGCTGCTCTTTGAGGGTCATCTATGGAAGAAAATTCTACAAGCTAAATATAACGTTTTTAAGTCTTTCTGGACTCTATAACTCACATAACAACCTAAAATGGTTAGATTAAATAGCTACATGCAATTATTAAAGTTTTAAGAGTTCCAAAATGCATTGCACAATTTGATAAGTGAAACTTTGTGATAAAATAATGGCCAGCGTAAGAGTTGTATACCCTATAGAGCACTGAGATCTTTACTTTGAGAACATTTTATGAGATACTTTCTATGCTGTAAAAATGCTGTAAAAAGAGTTTTCCCTCAAAATTGATATAATGAATTCAGATATTGTTTGGAAATATGAACAACTTTTACATAGTAGAGAATATTAACCTTAGTCGGTGTATCAGAGTATTAGTTTGCATTTAAATGCACCCACTGTAATATTCTGCACTATGATAGCCTATTTTGCAAAATAAATAGTATTTCCTGCTTTGCATTGAAATTATAAAAAAAAAGAATATTATCTATTCAAATCATAGACTGTATATATAATGGACGACGCCCTTTCGCTCGTTTCCATTGGTGAAAAATGAAGCCACCAGTGTCCTGATACGGCGCTGACATCTTGGACTTGCGTCTGCGCAGATAGCGATCTTGGGACCAGTTCTGCGCAGTAGTTATGCGCAGTAGCGAGAAGGAAGTAAAGCCCTAAAGCCGCGAAATCAACGGCCCCACCCCTGTGCCCCGCCCTCACTCTCCCTCGCAGAATGCGCATACCGTAATCAATCGCAAGTCCAAGTACAGTACAACCTTTGCTTGTTAAACCTAGACGATTTGTTATAGCCTAACTTACATCATGTTTAACCTTAATTTAGAATAGGCATAATACAAAAATAATTGGTAACTTCTAGCTAACGATCACCTGCTAGCTATTAACATGGCTATTAACGAGGCTTGTTGTCTTTTAGCTAACGTTAGTTAGCCCATTACATTTATTTACTAATTAAATAGCTTATAAATTTAACTTACCGAAAAAAATTCAAAGATCGATTGGAAATGCCAGATCGGTTAGCACAATGTACTGCAGAACAACCCATTATGTCCGTGTGAAATTATAGAAATTTAGAGATTAAATGTAAAGTTCCAATCTCCTCAGTCCTCCGAAGATTCAGTGGCTCCTCGGCTCAGATAGCTGTCAATCACAGCTGTGAATCACGACGTCACACCACCGTTTTTAGAGCATTAAATAACTAACTAAAAACAAACTTATTTTAAAAACAAACTCTTGAATTTACATTAGGGTGATACAAACTACAGTAAATGACAGAAACCAGCTTCGGAAAAAAATATATTTGAAGGGTAATTTAATTGTATAGTTGGTCTTGCGTCCCATTGAATAACATGGGGAGGGCGGGGTTTATGACCTATACTGGGACCACTCACCAGGGGGCGATCGAGACGTTTTGGCTTCACTTTTCAGGGCTTGTGCGGCACGCTTGATTCAAATACACTATACTTTGTATATACATATGGCTTACGTCAGACAACTGCCTCAGTACTATGTAATCAGATCTAGGGGTATTTGCCTGCGTTCTCTCCTCTGATCGCATCCGCTGTACTTTATGTGGTTGATTCTTGTGTTTTAACAAGTTTGTAGTATTGCCAAAATATCGTACAGACTTTTTACGAAGATCACATGTTGCTTCACGTTTGATTATTGGAATGAAATAACCCCAAACAACGCTTTGTTTCCGTTTTACCAAGAACGTACAGGTAACTTACACAACTCTTAGTTCTTTTACTGTGACTGAGTGTTACAGCACGCCTGTGTGTAGGTTATATTAGGAGCGGAAGGCGACAGCAGAACTAGTTACTGTTAAAAACTTTGTTTCAGCAACGAAAACACATCGAGTTGATAAAACAAATAATAATAATAACTGGTTAAAGAAAGCACTTGGCATCGATATTTTTATGTAAAGATCGATTTTCAAAAAGAAAAGTGAGAATCGAAAGTATCGATACTTTGGTATCGATCCGCCCATCCCAACTGGTAAAGTAGGAGAGTAGAGGCTACTAGCAACTTTGATCTCAGGCTCAGGAAAGTTGGGTAACCTAGCTGACATTACCTCTAGCTAATTACCTCACGTAACATGAATGAGGTAGTGTAGATATACTGATTGTATAAGTTGTTGAACTGTTGTAAGCAATGAAGCAAAATATTAAGTGTCTGTAGCATGAGCTGAAACTGAAGGTGCAACACACATAGTCTGGAACAGGGCTGAATAGACACCAGACAGAAACCACAAAGGGCAAGAGGATGCTTGTGCTGCATTTATACATATAAGGTACAGAACATAAATTGGACCAATGGCACACTTGCTTGGCTAGCTTAACGCCTCCACTTTTTAGGCGTGTTTGAAGTATAAATAATGCTGATGCGACTATTGAAATTCAGACATTGTGCGGCGACACAAAAAGCCTTTGTAATAAATGGAATATGCGGTACGGTAATTGACCTGACTCCTGGTGTGTTATTCTCCTTTCCAATAAACCAACTACTTCAACAGTAGATATTTAGCTTATCTATCAGAGTGTCTTTCTAAAACCGGCAACCATGTATGGTGTAGTTAGGCTAACGTCACATATGAACATTAGTTGCAAAATATATATTATCATGCTAGCTAACGTTTTGTTTGCTAGCTAGCAAACAGTTTACATAGTACATCATTACACTATTTTCACCTCACTCACAGCTAGCACAAAGATGATACCAGCCAAGACAATACTTAAGTTATACAGAATTTTTTATGCAAAGACAAAGTGAGTGCTACAGCTAGCTAGCTATGAGACATTAGAATAAATATTTATATACATTGTTAGTTTATATACATTGTTATGTATATTATTGCCAGACATGCCATATCTATAATTTCAATACCACCACCAATATTGCTGCTAGTTTGCAGTTCTCATTTTAAACTGGTGCTAGTGTACAATGTATGTTAATGCTTTATCTTCTTGCATATATTGTGTATATATTTTTTCTTCATTCTCACTATGTTGTTGTAGTGTGCTATGCCACCATTCATAAGCTTATTACTCTTATGTTTCTATAATATTCAATAATTCTACCCATATTGCTGCTAGTTTACAGTAGTTGCTAGTGTACAGTGTTATGTATAGTGTTGCTTTATTTTTTTGTCTGGCTATATTTTTGCTTATAAATTGTTGTTCTTAACTCTCACTACATAGTTGTCGGGTCCCATGTCACAATAATGTCATTGTGTAGGATGACACTGTGTTGTTCAGTGCATTTGACAAATAAACCTTGAAAGTAGCTAGCTAACATACTAGCTTAATTGTTGATCTATTGAAAAGTTGGCTCACGTTTTATGTAGTTCCCTACGTAGGTACCTGCATTTTATATTTTAACCTAATGTGGGTCTTATAGATCAAACATTGTCAACAGGATCTTTCCGGTGTCAACGTAGATCAAAGTTTTCATGTCATATACTGTACTGCACTTTAGCAGGATCACATGGTGACCGTGACAGGGGTTCCTGTCAGGAGGATCAGACAGCCAGGATCATGATCAGAAAAGGTCAACCGTGGAGCTGTGGTGAAATGTTGCTACATAGCAGTAGTCTTTAAAAGTGGATAATTTAAACAAAATTGATGTATGTTATAATGTGCAGCCCATATCTTGAATGCTCACAGAACAATGTTAGCAGAACCAGAAGGATGTTGAGTCGACCAGCGTAGTCATGCTAGAGGGTTCGTGAAATTCAAGTACAGTAAAGGCAAAATGTACATGTAGATCCCATTACATCAGCCAAACACATTGAAAAACAGATCTGTAGTAGCTCTTCACTAAGAGCACACATCACATACAATATGTTAACTAAGTAAGATTACATGAAATGGCTAAAGGCTGTATTTTTCACACCTTATCATGCCTTATGAGCTTGTTGGCCATAACATTCCAAAACCATGGGCATTTGCAAAAAGTTGTCCCCCTCACATTTGAAATGAAACCTACGCCCCTGCCCGTCACAATGATGCAAGCCTGTTCTAGTCAACACATTCTAATTGAAACAAGATTTGGGGAAAAACCTGGGATTGTTGAGTTGAGTGTCCCGGCAAAAGCTCCAGCAGTGTAGCTTAGAGACCATAGCGCCAGTTATCATTACAAATACTTTAAAAGCCCTATAAAGGCTGCTGAATAACACAACCACAGCCCAATGTTAACTTACAGCCTATTGTTTATAATCAAGCTAACAAATGAGGAGTCTGTCTCAATCATATGCTTCTGTAAACAAATGCAACATTCCCCCTATCAAAATGACATAAACACACTACATCATTCGATTTAGTATGGTTCAGTTCCACTGTCTGTTCATTAGTTCTATGAAGCGAACAAGCCACCCTGGTATGTGACATTCTGTGTACAGCAAATTGTTTCATATTAAATATAGAGCCTACTACATTGTATTAATGAAGGAATTATTGTCACTGTCAAAAATGCTATACAAACAATTGTATCTCATGAGCTTTCACCAAATCTGAAAGAATTGCAGAGATGAGGAGAAATTATGACAATCAAGAGATTGTAACAGTAATTGGCAGAGAGAGACAAACCAGGCTGCTTGAAAGAAGAAAAAAAGACAAATTGAGAAAGACCAGACAGGGCGAGCCAATGACTGACTAAGTGAGTGAGTGAGCAAGTGAGAGAGAGTGGAGGAGCTCCCTAATGTAATCAATGCCTGCTCACCCCCGCCTTGCATTGCTTTCTCTAACCACCCAACGCAGAGGGGAATCGCCACGTGTGCCAGCTGAAGAGAAAACAGAGAGAGCCATGCCAAGTTTATTTTTTCCCCTCCTATTCTTTTCCCAACCTGAGTACATCCGTGAGTGAGAGAGGGAGGCAGCCTGCTAGTACTCGAAAGCTATAGAAGAAGACTGCCTGGCTAGTACTCTGCAGCTAGGGAAGAAGACTGCTTGGCTAGCTGTGAAGAAGGCAGATGGTGTTTGCGCATGGTAGACTGGGAGCAAGCACCTCCTTCCCACTGGCCCAAGTATGCTGCTTAAAAGCCCTTCTGATTGCTCATTAAACTGCCCCACATCTTCTCCATGTGATAGCTAAAGCAGGCAGGCAGACAGGCAACAAAAGTTAGCCTGGGAGGTGCACAAAACCCTGTTGATCAGCCTTGTCTGCAGGAGAGCAAGGCTACATTTGTCAGAGTCAAATAACATGAACATCACTTAGTCAGCTAGCTATTTTCTAGGCTTGGACTAGGAACCATATGTAGCCTCCAGCCATCTGGAATATTGGGGGGTGGAATCCAAACAATTCAGGAAGATGAGGGAGCCCATAAGCCCAGTCCTGGGGTGTTGGATATACCACAGGCCAGCAGACTTCCCTTCAGCCCACAGTGAGTAGAGGGATGTCCACAGCCACATCAGATAGTATGCATCCCAAATTGTACCTTTTCCCCAATAGTGTTCACTAGAGCTATATTGTCCCTAGCAAAAATGTTTGCCGTATATAGGGAATAGGATGCAATTTGAGCTGGAGCTGAATCTGCGGGGCCATAAACCAGCAGGACATTCTGGAAGTGTCTCAGTAACACTATAGGGAACTGAAGGTCTGGCATTCCTTCTATCCTATCCAGAGGCATCATGCCGATTGAAACTGAACTGGGATGTGCTTAAAAAACAAGAGAATATATTGTTTATTTTGCTAATAATCCAACATTTGGCTATCCACTCTCCTCTCTCCAGGCAATCACTGTGTTGGTTCTGATCCTAGACATTATGCCAGCTCTTTGTCTTCATTTTACACCCAGCATCAATACAATTCTCAATCCATTTCTTTAATGTCGTTTCTCACAACAGTACCAATGCAGTAACAGTGTTGATTTAACTTAATTGGTGTACCATAATTACATGACACATAAGTGTTCTTCTTCGATTTCAGGATTTGACTGGTTTTCTTCTAAATCTACAGTAATTTATAAAGCAACTCGAAAATATTCTGATCTCTAGAATCGATATTTAATTATTGATGTCGACAGCTATCTTTTAAATTACACCCTGAACGGGTGTTTCTTTAACAATAGTTGTGTATATATCACAAAAGCTACCTGATAAAAGCCTGTTACTGTATTCCCATGGATGTCGTCATTAATAAGAAACCAGAAAAGAGTATGCTGTAATTTGACTTTTTTTGTTTTATTAATTTCCTTACTCAAAATGCTAGCGCCAAAGCGGCATTTTGACTATTTTAGGTTAGAATATATTGTTTCTATTTTGTTTGGTGATACGAGGTTATACAAGTCCTAGCTCTTTAAAGAAATAATAATGTCGAGGTGGGTAAGAAATAAACTGTGGCTACAAGTTTTGTGTTGTCCATACTTTCTACTGTGAAATGTTGGTAATATCTTTTAGATTACAACAAGCCTGTCGTGATAACCTGATATAGACAAGCACATCAGCTGTGGAGCTCAAATTGTTGCTTGCTCAGTCTTTTAACAGAAAGCGTTGCAGTAGCTGTGTAGCCGCCTGATAGTAGTTGGTTGTTTTCTCGCATTTCTTCCGATATCATTCAAATATGGAAAATATCATTGCTAGACAACTAATTGTCCGGTTTGTTTCGTCTGTCAGACTAAAAGAAAGTTGTCTGCTCGCAAATGTTTCACTTGTGCAGCAACGGGCTGTCACTTTCACTAGCTAGCCAAAAAACAGTAAAATGTTGTACTTCGCTGACGACGTTGTCACTTCATTGCGATGATGTCCTGCATCTGCGAAAGATGTATGGATACCTCCCCTTGTAATTTATAAAAACTATTATGTCTTGAGATTTGCCTTGTGCTTACTTTATTATGATCACATTAGCTGTACCGACCTACTTCGACTGCTGGCTAATTCTCATCGCAATATATCGTTTAATGCAAACTTAGACGTTCGTTCTTTCTATTGTTAATGGGAGAAAACTATTATTCCAAGTTACATTAATGTGTTGTCAAATTAAAGCACGTGTTTTTTATAAAGTTAACATGCAATTGTAATTTTTGGTTTTTGTGCTTATGGCTGTTTGTTTGAAATGTAAGAGAAAATATTGTTTCTTTTTGAGAGTTCTCAGTGATCAACAGAAGCATTCTAGAATTCTATTGGAGTCTAAAGGGTTACATTTAGAAGTTCTGTGTCATTTCAAATTGAGTTGTTCTTTTTTTATTAGGGGTTGCTAATGGTGATTAGCTAAAGACTGTCCTTTCAAGTATATAGCCTAATATCATTTAAGGTTTTCTTTAGCACTTCAGTAAGTATCATGATTCAGTTGTGATATCGTGATGAATCGTGATGTATTGAATCGTAACATGTGTATTGTGATATATATCATATCGCAAGGTATTTAACAATACCCACCACTAGCTAAAACAGAGCAATACCTTGGTTTGCCTTGGTTTAAGGCCTGCTTGTGACCATGGCCCAGACACCCAAGTACCAGTACCGGTGGCGGTTGAGTCGTGACTGGTATATTAGGAGCTTGTCAGGTCTACTCCATTAAGCAGTCAAATAGTCTGTCCTTTCCCACACAAGTAGCTCACCCTGGCCTTCAACACCACAACATAGTGTGCCGTATTAGGTACACTGATCATCAATGTCAAACCAGGTTCCTCTGACAGCAGAGTGTTTGTAAATGTGTGTTGTTGGTTAGACAATCAGTCCCACATCAATAGCTACCAGGTCGACAAAGAAGCCATGTCTGGTCATGTACAAGTCTTGATTAACTGCATCCACTCACAACATGGGCAACAGACTCCATTCCACTTCACTCATGGCGTAAGATCCAGCATGGGTAATATTTTGCAGGGTACCAGAGAACTATATTGCGTTTCGTTGGTAGAACCTGCCATCTTGCCTTAAGGGTAATGGTGAAAATGTCCTTGCCAATAGCAGCATTCTGAAACATGGAATGGGAGACAGAGTGGTCAGCACAGTCCAGAGCAGCAAGTTCTTCCTGCAGCCTGAGGCCAGTGCAGTGATTGAAGTGATTTCCTCGATGTTGGATGCGGTCTTCCATCATGGGTGACAGATGCCTCCACAACCACAGAGGGGTCTGCCCCAACTTCATCAGTGTTGTGAATTGTGGTAAATTCAGTGTCAGGGAAAACTAGCGCATAGGGCAAGTGCCAAAGCACCTTGACAGGAGAAACACATTAAAGCATGACAAGGAAAATTATATAAAATAAAACTGGCAAACTGGCAAAAGTAAACCCGAGACAAAGGCCATTGCTGTACCATCCCCTGAGCCCAAGAAACAATTGACTTGTATCATTATAAAGTGTTATAATTATCCAATCTTAGCCCTGGTTAAAACAAGTGCCCTAAACAGGGAATATAATGTAAGTTGGAACGCAACCACTGTATGCAGAAGAAGAAACGAAGACAGAGTGAGATGTAAAAACAACTATAATTGGCCTAGTAGTGGTACTTTCTAAAGAAATTCTTATTATATATTCTGATTGAGCAAGGACTGAAAAAATACATTGAGAGGAGGGACAGCAGCTTGCTAACGAAGAGAGTACTTTCACAGGCCAACGTTAGTGGGGACAATGATTAATGCAGCTGCAGCGTTTCATTAAGATCAGAGAGAATATGAATTGAATAAGGATATTGAAAATATAGAGTCAGCAAGTAAAGTCATATATTATCTTATTCACAACTAGAGGAAGGGAGGGGAGAGTAAGAGCACGAGGAGCAGGAAGCTATACTCAACAATTACAATTAAGGTCTAATTATGAATATTTCCCTGTGTTATTAGTTCTTTCCACTTTGTAAGGGGTGTGGCCCTAAGGTCCCTCTGTTCCTTATATGGGACACCAGTTTT
Organism: Esox lucius; assembly: GCF_011004845.1. Classification (NCBI taxonomy): domain Eukaryota; kingdom Metazoa; phylum Chordata; class Actinopteri; order Esociformes; family Esocidae; genus Esox; species Esox lucius. Next base: position 27,134,855 of record NC_047575.1, read on the forward strand.
GCCCAGGGCAAATTATGCACTGATCAAAATAACTGCACTGTATAAGGAATATGGCGCCATTTGGGACTGAACTTAAGAGTACATGAATAAACTAAATGCAAGACTGAGCTAATATTCGTTTCAGTAACCATGTTGATATTTTGCTAATACCCAAAAGGCAAAATGACAGGTCAGACAACAATAGAATTTCCACATAAAATGTCTAATTACCACATTATATTTGTTATACAGGACAGTGTATGTGTCCGAGATAAATATACGGGACACCTAATCAGGACATAATACAAATTACTGCACCCATGCTAGCCCTAACTGAACAAAACACAAAACCAACAAACCAAACTGGATATGCTGTAATCATAGATCCACAAAGAAGAATCTAGCTAGCAGTGATTTCTTTTACTCACAAACATTTTGGGTGCAACAACCTAATGAAGGAATTGTTTCGGTGGTCATTGTTGGAGTCATGTTGTCAAATCTTCCCACATATTGCTAGTTTGAACTAGCTTTACTGCATTTGTTTGTTATTACTGGAAGATTTGCCAGAAACAAATTATTTAGCTTGCTCCTATTCTAGTGTTTAAATTGCAACAGAATATTAAAAACATTGTGAACTATACACATTTTATTCTTTGCCCTTTGCCATAGTTTCCAAACCTGGTGTTGTTTATACAGAATGTAGAGCAAATTGAGTAATTGCACACCCAAAGATCACAGAGTAGGGGTTTACTATCAGAAAGCTTATAGAATGGGTATATATTACCTAATAAGATCTTGCTAGCCTGTAATTGGCTCTGCCTACTTCCTTTCCTAGATTCTGCCCACTCGGTTTCACTAGTCTCCCATTGTGGAGGACAGCTTCTGGGTTATCTTGGGTTAGTTATTAAAATCTGCTAGTACTATTAAGCAAAATACTTCCAATTATGATTTAAAATGCATCAGCAGTTTCACAACATGAAATGCCAAAAAGGAGAGATCAAACTCCATTTTATAGTGCTTGAGTACCTTTTGAATGAATAACAGTAAACAGACATTCTCAGATTTACTATCTACCTCAGCTGGCGCTACCACACATGTCGGAGATGCAACGCGTATGAGCAGAGAGAGAGAGGGAGAAAGATAATAAGATGGAAAATAAACAGGAGTGTATAAATAGCTCATACCAAAAAAAACATTAACTGTATCAAATGAATGCACTAAACAAACACAGCACAGACCCTGGGGGCATTCCAAACATGTTTCACTGAGCTGGTGGGCGGCACTAGAAAAATCTGTCAGTGGCCTGGTGATGCAGAGGTATCTGTGCTGTTCCCACTCTGGCTTTACTGGTGATTAAGAGAACTGCATGGCATAGCTTGATATACTAACCATGGATGAACATTAGCATTAAATGTAATTTTATTTGTTTTTGAAATTGGAATTGAAACAGTTCTGTTTCTTCACATTGCTTTGCTTGACCAAGAAATGCTCGCCAGCACACGCATTTGGACAAGACCACATGCTTTGAACAAGTGAGCTTGCAGGAGCCCAACTTAGCACAAGTACTTTGAACCCCTGGCCAAACTGCTGGCTGCCATGACGCAAGATTACTGTGAGGCAGTGACTTTAAGGAAGTGTTCATATGTATTTTATCAAATGTATTTTAAAGACTTGAGAAAATACATCTCTGCCATCTATTTGCGGTCAAAATCAAAAAATATCTGTTGATCTAGGCCAGGGCGGACAGACCACCAACAAATAATCAACACCAACATTGACTTCAAGCATCATTTGGTGCTCACAGGGAATATTACTGTAAAGTTTAGTGGAACACAAAGAAGCATTAGCTAGGATACATTACACATGATTATTGCTATTTCCCAAATAACTGGGGGAGTAGATCAGCCATGAGAGACATGGCATTATCTATCTGTAAACCACCTATATTAGCATTATTTTTGCATGCACACCTACACTCACACACTCACACACGCCACGCAGACATACATACACAATCCCATAACTATCATGAACAGTACCAACCACAGCACCTCAAACCGCATCATGTACCGGGACCCAAAACCCACCACAAATATATCAGGCTGTGAATCGGTGGTGTGCCAGACTCAAGGGGGAACATAAGTCTGCATAAACAAGCCTGTACCTCAGTTCCCTTGGCCATCACAGGCCTGCAGTGCAGTTATCCTCCTTATTTATATATTTCACGATATTCATTGTCCTCTTTATTCTCTTGCCCAAACCCAACCCAGCCCCATGTGATGATTTTAGTGCCTTTTAACTCCATCCCACCAAATTCCAGAGATTCAACCATCTTTTCTGATGTAGCCTTAAATGAATTATTTACACAAGAGGATAACCATATTTTGCACTGTAATGACCATGATTTAAATCACAAATCAGAATTGGCAGACTCAACAACCAATTCTGAACTGATTCCAGAAGTTTTTTTGTTGCAAGGATTGTATACAATGGTTTCAATGAAAAGGCACAGATTGAAGTATCAAGTTGTTTTGTATAAGATTCCATTTGTGCCACAAATGTGGGACATCAACAATTTGTTCGTAACTATCCTGAATTCCTCATAGTCAAAAATATACATTTTATGGTTTATACTGGTCATTTATAGCCATGCGTGGTTTTTAATAGGTGGCAGACTGGGTCATTCAATCCTGTTTTGTTGTTCTAAGTTCTGATTCTATTTTTGTGGCAGGGCTGCAATGATCTGATTATACGTTTGAACTGAAAATGGCTCTCCATATACCTCAAAGTGTTGCTTGTAAGGGAAATAATGTTCACATTTGACATTAGATAATTTAACTGTTGGACTGATCCACATACAACTTTAAATGTAGCATCCATCTGCCCACTACTTTAAATTCTGTATTTTCTAACGCTCTAGCAAAAACAATACGGGCACTATGAGCCAATGAGCTTGCATGATCTCTAGGCCAAACAAAACAAGCTAAAGGAATATACCTGAGCATGCATGCAAGTTAAATTAAAATATCTACAGTATCTCACAAAAGTGAGTACACCCCTCACATGTAAAGATGTAAATATTTGATTATATCTTTACATGTGCCAACACTGAAGAAATGACACTTTCCTACAACGGAAAGTATTGAGTGTACAGCTTGTATAACAGTGTACATTTGCTGTACCCTAAAATAACTCAACACACAGCCATCAATGTCTAAACCGCTGGCAACAAAGTGAGTACACCCTAAGTGAAAATGTCCACATTGGGCCCAATTAGCCATTTTCCCTCCCCGGTGTCGTGTGATTCGTTAGTGTTACAAGGTCTCAGGTGTGAATGGGGAGCAGGTGTGTTAAATTTGGTGTTATCACTCTCACACTCCTTCATACTGGTCACTGGAAGTTCAACATGGCACCTCATGGCAAAGAACTCTCTGTGTATCTGAAAAAAATAATTATTGCTCTAGATAAAGATGGCCTAGGCTATAAAAAGATTGTCAAGACCTTGAAACTGAGCTGCAGCACGGTGGCCAAGACCATACAGCGGTTTAACAGGACAGGTTCCACTCAGAACAGGCTTCACCATGGTCGACCAAAGAAGTTGAGTGATCGTGCTCAGCGTCATATCCAGAGGTTATCTTTGGGAAATAGACATATGAGTGCTGCCAGCATTGCTGCAGAGGTTGAATGGGTGGGGGGTCAGCCTGTCAGACCATACATCGCACACTGCATCAAATTTGTCTGGATGGCTGTCGTCCCAGAAGGAAGCCTCTTTTAAAGATGATGCACAAGAGAGCCCGCAAACAGTCTGCTGAAGACAAGCAGACCAAAGACATGGATTACTGGAACCATGTCCTGTGGTCTGATGAGACCAAGATAAACGTATTTGGTTCAGATGGTGTCAAGCGTTTGTGTCAACCAGGTGAGGCGTACAAAGACAAATGTATCTTGCCTACAGTCAAGCATGGTGGTGGGAGTGTCATGGTCTAGGGATGCCGGCACTACAGTTCATTGAGGGAACCATGAATGCCAACATGTACTGTGACATACTGAAGCAGAGCATGATCCACTCCTTTCAGAGACTGGGTAGCAGGGCAATATTCCAACACAACCCCAAACACACCACCAAGACGACCACTGCCTTGCTAAAGAAGCTGAGGGTATACCACCAGACCTAAACCCCATTGAGCATCTGTGGGGCATCCTCAAACAGAAGGTGGAGGAACGCAAGGTCTCTAACACCCACCAGCTCCGTGATGTCATCATGGAGGAGTGGAAGAGGACTCCATTGGCAACCTGTGAAGCTCTGGTGAACTCCATACCCAAGAGGGTTAAGGCAGTGCTGGAAAATAATGGTGGCCACACAAAATATTGACACTTTGGGCCCAATTTGGACATTTTCACTTAGGGGTGTACTCACTTTTGTTGCCCTTAATGATATAGACATTAATGTTGACTGTGTGTTGAGTTATTTTGATGGCACTGCAAGCTGTACACTCACTACTTTACAGTGTAGCAAAGTGTCATTTCTTCAGTGTTGTCACATGAAAAGATATTATCAAATATTTGCTAAATATATTTTGTGAGATACTGTATATTCATCCCCCTTGGACTTTTCCACATTTTACTGTGTTACAACATGAAATAAAAATGCATTTAATTAATATTATGACTTTTTGCCACTGATCAACACAAAAACAGAAACAGAAAATTGCTAAATTGTTCTAAATTAATCACGAAAAAAACTGTTATTGTTTCAGTATTCACACACTTTGCTAAGACATACCAGAATGAGCTGTGGTTCAACCAACTGTCTTTAGAAATCACAAAATCAAGTAATTAGTTGAATGGAGTCTACCTGATTTCAGGTTAAATACACCTTTCTCTAGGAGGTCTCACAGCTGGTTAGTAAAATTCCTAACAAAATGTATATCATAAAGACTAAGTACCATTTAAAGGAGATCTAGAATAAGATTCTTAAAAAACACCAATTGAGGCATTGAAAATCCATGAAGATTCAACTTTCAGCCTGATAACGGCCCAAAACACACAGCATAGACAAAGCTGGAATGGCTTCGGCACAAGTCTGTGAATGGCCTTGAGTGGCCCAGTCAAAGTCCAGACTTGAATCCAATTGAGAATATGAGGAAATAGTTGAAAATTGCTGTTCACTAAAACTCTCAATTCAACTTGACAGAGCTCAAGCAATTTAGCAAAGAAGAATGGGCAAAAATTGCTGCGTCTAGATGTACAAAGCTGGTAGAAATGAATTTAAACTGACTCTAGGCAGTAATGGCTGCCAATTACAACCACAAGCTATTTACCAAAGGGGGTGAATAGTTATGCAAACAATTATTTTTCTATTTTGTAATTGCAATTCATTTCTAGATTAAATTTTTTCATTATTTTATTAAGTATTTCATTGGCATAAAATGAACGCAGCATCATCAAGTATGGAACATCTGCACATAGGAAACCATTACAGTGACATTACCTACACTGAGCCCACTTCTCCATAGCTCTTACATTTTTTATATGAAACGCAGTTGACTTTGCCCCTACTGTGTCACAGGAAGGTGAACCTCAGGTTTTCTCCTGTCATGTCTTCACATCTGCCTCACAAATGTTAGCCTACTAACATTTGTCCGGGCTCAAAGGCTAGGCCATACAGTTCTGGTCAACAGTAGGGCACTAGAAAGGTTATAGGGTGGCATTTGGTGCATGAGCTATGTGTGCTCTCTGGAACGTGTCAAGCCCATAACTCAATCACCCACGCAGCAGCTCCACTGGTTTTGCATGGATTTTCCATAGATACAATCAATTGACTGGTGCCAGCACATCTCTTAACGAGTGGGTGGAGGGAGATTCATTTTAAAAACCTGCTGAGTTAGGGGCGGGCAGGCTGAAGGACGTGACGGAGAGGAGGCGCTACGATCACTGTGGCGACCATTACTGCCCTGCTGATTAGCTGTCGGCCAACTGGGGGTGGGGTAGTGTGTGTGTGTGTGTGTGTGGGGTGGTGGGGGGGTCAGCAGGGGTGGGATAGCAAAGGCCGGGGCATGGATTGCCAATGATTTCAGTGGGGGTGTTGAGAGGGTGGAGAAACACGACATGGTACCTTGGTGCATGCAGCCCCTCCCCCATACTTGTCACTCCTCTATTACACACACACACACACACACTCAGATGATGAGCACTCCCTGCCCCAATGCCAAGCATGAAGATGTCAGAGACAGGATTATGCAGCAGTGATGTGATCTTTATGGTAATTCTTCATCTCAAAATTAAATGGCACGGGTCTTTTGATGCAGCCCTAATAGCATCGGCCTATACAGTACTGTAACATATGCCATTTGTGTAGCCAACACTTTAATCCAAAGTGACAACGTTGACTCATTTTCGTATAAGACTCTAGTGGGAATAGATTTGCTGGAGTTGCTAGTGCCATGCCCTTACAAACTGAAACACACGGTACCACTCAAACACATACAAGTACAACGCAATCCTGTAGAGTCCAGTACATTAGTAAAGTACAAGTTGACCATGTATGATTGCCTTCCCAGTGGCACATTTCAGGCTTGAATTCACCATGCCAAAACGTTTAAGGGCACAGGATTCACAATGAAGTCAATATCAAGATATACTTGATGCAAACTAGTGCATGATAAACAATGTTTATTTAATGTATTATTTAATTTCATTACAATATTCCAACAAACAATAAATTAATGCTATAATTGAGAAAAATGTCTTCAAAGATCACACCTAGTGTAAGTGTTTTCCAATCTTTATCTGGCTCTTCAGGCCATTTGTTTATCTTATAAAAAGAGCAAAATCAATGGTCAATCAATTAGAATCAATTGTTGTGTTGAAAAACTAAATTAATGTGCAATGTTGTCAGGCTAGTTTTATAATAATAATACAAAACTAGATACTTAAATTAAGTTTATGGGGCTTTCTTTAAAGTGGTCAAAATAAATTGGGGGTGGTAGTGGAATAATTCTTCAGACTTTAATGCTGAAAAGCAGAAAAGTAGAAGAGACAAAAAAGCATTTCGGGTTTAAAATGCTTCTTAGAAGCATTTTATGATGGGATAGCTTAAACACGTGAAACAAAGTCATTCTTTGGTATCTCCTGCTTGAACGGTCAAGAGATACTATATGTTTCTAAATTAATAAAAAAAAATAGACATTTTCTTGGTGTGGTTAAAACACATTTGTGAAGCAAAGTATCTTGAATGGTTCAAGTGAATGAGATAAAATTTGTATCCCATTAAAGTCAATGGAAGTTTTGAAAGTGCAATAAGATAAAGATAAATACTTTAAAAAGCATAAAATCTAAAAAAAAGTTGTATGCAAGAAACCTGGCACTGAATGTACTGAATGTTTCAAAGTATGAACAGTGTCTCTAGCTTCTAAGCTGAGTGAGGATTAGCATGCTAAATAATTACAAGAATATTAAATAATTTGAAGATTGAAACTGGGGAGTCTTTACATCACCAAATAAAAATGAACACATACAGGAAAGTAGTTTAAGTTGTAAGTATCCTTACATTTAAACTGGTTAAGGTGTATCCAGATGGGTTTCCTCACTCAGTCACTCACTCAACAGTAAAACAATCCACTCACTCTTATCTCTCCTTCTCCCCATGCCCTCTTCTCCATTCTGGTCATTTTCTCTTATGCCAGCTGTCCCACCTAAACACCATTTAAAAGGACTAGCTTGCTGTGACTGCTAATGCCTGTCGGTTCTTTTGTCCCTTATTGACTGGTTGTGTTGTGCTCCTGTTGTCCATGACAATCATCTAGCTGTCTTAGGTTATGTCCCTAATGACGTCCAATTTTCTAGTGCACTAGCTTTGACCAGTTACACTACAGAAGGAATACTGACCAAGAGTGCGCCACCTAGGGAATATTGTGCTGTTTATAACTGAATGTGTGAAGGCAAGTAGACTCACCCACATGTCCATTAGAATGAGCACACGCAGTAGGTGTCTGGTTAAATGGTTTTCTCATCCTGATAATGTGAGAAATGACTCCGCACACCCACTCTGATCAATCTGTTGACATCCTCTGAGGATGATGAAAGTGTGTGAACGTAGCGATCTGCATGTGTTTTCCATAGTGTGTCCGTCCTTGTGTTTATAACTGCCAGCATGTTTTTATGTTCATAATTATGTGTGTGCATGCGCCTGTGTGCATGTGTGTCTGCGTCCATTTACGAGTATGTGCATGTTTGTGTGTGTTGAAAAAGAGACTTCAGTTCTGCCTCCCCCTTTAACCCCCTGCTGTAATGGATGGCGATGAAGACTAGCAGGGGTGGAATGCTTTGCTCTTACTGAGAGTAGAGAGAAGGTAGGAGAGGATTAGAGGAACAAGAGGTGGGAGGAGGGGAAAGACAGGCCGAGAAGGACAGATGCTAAGAGAGAAGAATAGAAGGAAAAGGAGGACAAGGGTAGAGGGAGAGGGATATAAGAGGACAGAGGGAGAGGGAATCGAGGGACGATATATTCTGTTTAACAGTAAGAATAGATGGAGAGAAAGGTAAAAAGGTTGTCTGGACTGTTCAGCACACATTCAGCTGACCAACGCATCCCAGGTCTCCCTTCGCCTTTCATCTGGTTTCTCTTCATCCATCCCCTCTGCAGTGCTGGCACACTCTGCTTCGAGCTCCACCTGTTTTGGGACTGCTGCACTATCACACGAGGAAGACCTCGCTACACAGCACTTGCAAGGCTGCTCATGAATAGTTCTGATAAATCTGTCAGCTTAATAAGGAAATATGATAGTCAACTCTAAAAATAATCAAATATTCCCTGTTCTATATAACAAACAATTGCATGAGAGACATGAAATGAATGGAGTCCATATGTTTCGGCTGGACTTTAGGTATGCAAATAAATGTCAAATATCAAATATATTATTTTCAGTAATGATTCATTAAATGGTTGTTAAACCACCTATGGTCTGTGTTTTATTTGATTATTTCAACATTAAAAATGTACAACAAAAGGACATACATACAACAAAAGGACATACATACAGTATATATCCTGTCTTGGATATATCTATATATACAGCTCTGGAAAAAATTAAGAGACCACTCTTCCACTTGCCTCCGCTTGTAGGCATGTACACTATTTCTTAATCCCGGACGTTCACGTTTACTAGATCATGTAACTAGCTAGCTAGTAGGCCTACAGCTCGGTACAGCTACATAGTAGTATGATGTCAATCCACACTGGTCGGAAACCAAATAATCAGGTTAATGAAAATCTAAATTGTTCTATAGGGGATACAGCTGCTGCTGTACTACTTGTAATAGCAGTGTAGGGGCTACCTACCTAATGTTTGTGTATTTGGTGAAGACGTAGCAAGCAAGTTTATTCATATAGCACAATTCATACATCGAAGCAATTCAATGTGCTTTACAAAGAAAAATATATGAAAGTACAATAACATGAAAACAGATAGTCAAATGAAAACATAAAAACAAATAAAAACATAATAATAATATGAATACAATAAGAAAACATATAAAGATAAAAAATGGGATATAAACATAGGAAGCTATAAGGCTAAATAGTGTTGTTAAGTGTAAGTGCTCAGTCATAGGCACGTGAAAAGAGAAGTGTTTTCAACCTGGATTTAAAAATTTATACGTTTGGGGCATGTCTAAGACCTTCTGGTAGTTTATTCCAGTTATGTACAGCATAAGTGCTAAATGCTGCTTCTCCATGTTCAGTTTGGACTCAGGGCTCTACTAGCTGACCTGTGTTCATGGATCTAAGAGCCCTGCTCGGTTTATATTCTTCAAACATATCAGTAATGTATTCGGGTCCTAAACCATTCAGAGATTTATAAACTAAAGGCACCACTTTGAAATCTATTCTGTAACTGACTGAAAGCCAATGCAAAGATTTAAGAACCGGAGAGATGTGCTCTGTTCTCTTGGTCCTGGTTAACATTCTAGCAGCAGCATTCTGAATGAGCTGCAGCTGTTTTACAGTATTTCGGGAGTCCAGTTAAGACGCCATTACAGTAGTCAACCCTACTAGAGATAAAAGCATGGATGAGCTTCTCTTGGTCTTTTTGGGACAGCAAGCCTTTGATTCTGGCTATATTTTTTAGGTGATAGAATGCTATTTTGGTGACATAGCTTTATAATACCAAATGATATGTCTTCCCGCTTATTAATATTATTCCCAATCAATGTAAAGGGAACCAGGGGAAAAGTGTACCTGACACGCCTTTTCGCTGGCAAGCGAAATTCATCTGACATTTGCATAATATAGCCTGTGGCTCTATTTTTCAGTGCCGTCAGTGCTTGATTCGCACTGATCTTTACTCCCCACTGCCCTGTGCACATGGTCATGTGACTCAATTGAAAATGAATAGACTTGGAAAGTAAGGTTCAGGGTGCAAAATATCCATTGTTTTGAGCCATAGAGATTTTAAATATTAAGGATCCCTACTGTGCAACTGCTCTTTGTCAAGATGGTGAAACAATTCTTATGTCCGTGTTGTGGAAGTTGGTTGTAAATGTTTCACCCACTGTGTTCAAAAAGATATGTTTTACCTTCAAATCCATTATTCTAAACATGCACATACCACACTACCCACAAGCCTTAGCAGCACTGCCTTAGCTATTAATTAGCTCCTTGGCTAACATAAGTGGTGGCTAATTCAGTTATTTTCATCAGGCGATTTTGAGGATGGCCAGTTACAAGCCAGTAGCCTAGTAGCTAACGTTAGGTACGTAGCTACATTGTTGAAGCTAGTACTGATGTATTACGTTACTGTACATTTAGCTAGGTACCTAGCTATTTACCTTATCGGTCTGATCCACCGGCGCTTCTTTGTGGGGAAACCGGTAAAATGATTTGCAATTACTCACTCCGTGACGATGATTACAACCTGGCACAAAACACTGAAACATGGCAGTTTATTGTATATATAACTACAGTATATTACAAGTTACCAGTGCTTACTTGTAAATTTGAGAGGTCCTGGAAAACATTGGGGTGCGCTAGAGACATAGACATGGTTGGCAAATAAAGCACATCGGTAGCTCAAATAGCGAACAACAAACAGCTAAAACAACAACAATATTGTCAGGCAGTGTTGAGGCCACAAAAGGCTGCAGGAATATACAACGTTATGAACTCTGATTGCTTCTAGTGGAATTTTTACAGTGCAAAGTGACCACAGTGATACAAAAAGACAAGTCATGAGCAGCAGACCGGATCTGTGAGAAGTAGGTTGCCGGAAAAAACTGAGAGGTGCTGGATCCTGTTCTCAAATTAAGCACTGCTAGTGAACAAAGTTATGTTAACAAGTACCTTCCCAACATTAGTGTTTGTGCGCCAGATCTATGCACGCTCTATGAGGAGATAGGCCAGGTGACGCTTGGTGATTGGACACTACAGAACGCAATGTTTGATGAGATAATTTATTAATTTCCCCACTCATTCTCCAAAAAATACAAGTTTATACCCTGTACTTTTTCCAATATATCAACATTTAGCAAAAGTGATTTCCAAGCTTTGAAGGCAATAATTCACTTGATAGCTTTGCTGACTGATCATTGCAAACGTACATAACCAGTCTTTTTTTTAAACATCTATGGTAAAAATTAATGGTCTATTGGAGGCAAAAAGTTCCCCAAGCTACATTGCCTAGTAGACACTGTTCCTGCTTATCAAGTAATGTGTCTGTCTGTTTAATCCTGATCCGTATATCAGCTTTAATAAACACACATTTCAAATAGTTTTTCTCCCATGATTACACATCCAAAAATGCCCCAATCCGTTTGAGACATCACTTCTGACTAGGGCTGCACAAGTAATTGAAATATAATCAAAATTGCGATATAGGTGCAATATCCAAATCGCCAACTTGACGATTTGGATATTGCACATGATTTTCTGCTCCAAAAAAGGTGAACAATATGTGCTTCACGCGAAGCAACAAGCATGCATCCTATGTCCGTAATGGTTTTTCTTGTGGGTGCTGTAGAGTTTTTGTAGATTACTTATATACTTACCTGGACAAATTTTGTTTAAATACTTGATGGTTTTTCAGTGTAATACCTGGACTAATTTTGCTTACTTTATGTTTTTTCAATGTTAGTCTGAGTTAACACTGCAACTGCTAGCGAAGACGTCTGCTTCAAGTTAGCGAGTGGCACCAACATATTGTCCCACATACACAACAGCATGGCTATAAAAACTTTAGGCTTCAGTGTTGGTGCCTACAAACTTAATATGGGAGAAAATATACCTGTTGAAAAATTTTGCCTAACCAGCTATGGCAACGGCACAAACATAGCAAACGCTGCAAACACCATGAGCAGTTAAACGAATAGTTCCACACAGGCTCATTGTTGCCAACTCCTCAGTAAGGAAAGTAGCTATTGGTTATCCTAAAAGTCACTAGAAGTCACTAAATTACATCATCACCTAATTTGCATAATTGGCCATGTGCATGTAATTGTGATGGACGCTGTAGGAGAGGAATAAGGTCATGGGAGAGACAGAAAGTTAGTAAAAAACAACCTAAATATGTTTAGAACTACAAAAGAACTATTTTGTGTGGATTCTTGTTTAGTTTTTTTTATGTCACAATTCCTGGACAGTGGACGAGGTGAGAAAGTGACTGAGGCTGTGTGAGTCAAATGAAGTGATTTATTTTAGACAAAGAACATTTTACATTTACATCCCGCCGTGAACGTAAGCCAGGGCGGGATCAGTCAGCGGCGGCTTCCTGCATGCGCAATTCATTTGCAGTCTCTGGACGCGGAGGGATGAACGTCTCCTGCTCTCACTGCAGCTGGGAGGGACTGCTGCTCGAGGACTGGGCCGTCTGTGAGTGCTTTGGGCGGGGGAGGGGCCCACGGCAGCACTCACTGCTCATTGAGTGAGAACGATAAGTGCTTTCACGTCAGAGTCTCCAAAAGTCTCCAATAACACCAGAAAAAGTTGCTACATTTGTCGCTAGTCACTTTTTTGAAAAAGAGTCTCTAGAGGTGCCTGAAAACTGGCTAAATATAGCAACAAAGTTGCTAAGTTGGCAATACCTCACAGGCTGCACCTTCAAATTGGTAATAAGTATAAAATAGAAAACACTGACTTTTATCTAGATTTTTATTCAGTTTAATAACACATTACGTAGGCTACGATCTCTATTTTTAAATGAGATTATTTACGCGGTTTACACCCATGTTTGAAAATCGCAAATAATAACCGTAATTGCAATATTTGTCATAAATCGTGATTCAATATTTTATCCAAATCGTGCAGCTCTGCTTTTCACTTTTCCTTGCTAGTAGTCCAAGAAGGAAATTGTTTGCGTATGAATACTGTCTGTTTCAGTTTTGATGTCAATTACTGAAGTGGCTATTTGTTGACAAATGACATTATCCACATCTCAAATACAGACATATGATGGCAACAAGGAGTGCATTATTGTGAGTGTGACTTGAGCCATCCTACATATGTAGAGAGACACACATACACACACACACACCCATCCATCCCACTCACCCCCTCTGCAGAACAGCTTGCCCCTCTGCAGGCTGCCCAGCACTAACTGCTCCGCAACCCACTCATGTACTGTAGAACCCCGCACTCACCCACAATCTTACCCACAATCCCATTTTGGCACACTCCTTTCACCCTCACTTCACCTTACAGTTCTTTATTTGAAACCTTTTTTTTAAATTCTGGTACAATCTTTGCAAGTATGTAGTGAATGTTCTGAAGGCTAAGTACAAACGGATAACTGGTAAAGCAGGCTGGTAAAGCAAAATCTTAAGATTGTGCATTTATTTTCTTTGTACTCATCTATCACCAAAAATCCATTGATCAAAATATAAATGTAATATGAGTATATTGGTTTAATCACCTAAACATAAAATAAGGACATATTTTTAGATAGCTTTGCATTTAGAACATCTGAACAGCAAACACAATGTTGCTAGATTAAAACTGAGTCAGCAAAATGGAAAAACCTCTCTTTTTGTCCATGAGGAAGACAGTTACCCATGATTGGTCCTATACGTTGCAAAGTGTGGACTCACTGTTGTCAGTTTGGATAGTATATTACATTATTACTGTACTGTGCTGGCCAATGTGATTTCTGTAAAGCATCAGAAATAAAAATATTCACATTTACAAAACAAGCAATGGATGCCTTTAATTATTTATTATTATTTTACCAAGCAATAATTCTTAGAACATGTTCTTATTTCCAGTGACCTGGTAGCAATTCACCTTGTTAGCTTGGGAATAGGAATCAGCTCATTTTGTTTTTCACCGGCCTGATGCTCTTGACCATTAGACTCACCTTTCCCCAGGATTTGTTACATAGAGTTTCTTAAATATTTGCATTGGCATCCAGTCAGTTACAGAATAGATTTCAAAGTGGTGCTTTTAGTTTAAAAATCTCTGAATGGTTTAGGACCTGAATACATTTCTGAAATGTTTGAAGAATATAAACCGAGCAGGGCTCTTAGATCCATGAACACAGGTCAGCTAGTAGAGCCCAGAGTCCAAACTAAACACGGTCAAGCTGCGTTTAGCACTTATGCTGTACAAAACTGGAATAAACTACCAGAAGATCTTAGACGTGCCCCAGGTTAAAAACACTTCTCTTCTCACGTGCCTAAACTTAACCACACTGTTTAGCCTTATAGCTTCCTATGTTTTTATCCCATCCTATTTTTTATATGTTTTCTTATTGTATTTTATATTATTATGATGATTCATTTGTTTTGATGTTTTCATTTGACTATTTGTTTTTGTTATTGTACTTTCATACATTTTTCTTTGTAAAGCACATTGAATTGCTTCGATGTATGAATTGTGCTATATAAATACAAGCAAGCAAGTTTATCTGTAAAATTACACCAAACAGAGGAAAAGAAAATTGGTAATTATCCTCCATAGCCATTAACTTAACCAATCATATTTAACACTAACCTTATGAGTAAGGATAAAGTGCCACTCAGTTAGAAATGTCACCCATAGATGTTTATCTTCTGGTCTGGTCTGCCCTAAGATTAATATGTGATTCTTTGTTGGTGGGAGACAGAGAAATGTCAGGGACAAAGAGATATGGAGATTGACAGATGAAGACAATAAAAAAAGTTGTGAAAGAGAGAGTAGGGGAAAGGAAAATACAGAGGGAGATACTGAAAAATATAGTGAATGCAGGTGTTTGTTTTCCAGGGAAAAAGAGTTATGCTGGTACTGGATGCTGCAATGCATCTCCACCCCCCCCCCCCTTCACTGTCTCTCTCCCTTCCGTCTCCCCCCCCCCCTCTCTCTCTCTCTCTCTCCACTGTCTCTATCTCTCTCCTCTCTCTGAGCCCAATGTCACAGTGATAGCTCCATGTTCCTCTGAGGGCACTGGATGGCCACCGTCCATGATGGATGAGCTACACAGGTATGTGCGCACACATATACACACACAGAAACAAATGTACACACAGACGCACACTGACCCCTGCCACCCCACAAACTCACACACACACAGCCCCACACCAACGGACACACTGCCGTGTTTGTGTTGGCGTGCATGCATTTCTCTTCGAATGTGTGTGTGTGTGGGCGTGCGTGCGTGCTTATGTACGTGTAGTACTTATGTACGTATGAAGCAGCAGAGGAGAGACGAAAACACTGGTGAAATATGGACTGTCCCAGTGATTAAGATGCAGCCGAGTCATGGACATACATCAGCCCTGGGAGTAATTCCATTGGCCTGTCTCAGTCCTGAATAGAATGAGTGGGGAACTGTAAGTCTGTGTCCCAAAATTCACACTGCTCTTCACATAGTGCACTTATTTTGACAGCCGCCCTATACAGTATGGTCAAAAGTAGCGCACTGAAAAAGGTAATAGAGCACAATTTGGAATGCACTCCACACCTTTGTGTCTTCTCCTTGTGCTATAGGTTTATGAAATACAGTTTCAGTTATAGGGAGTGTAATAGTACAACCCTTGTTGAGAAATCACTGGAATTGAACTGCAGTGTCTGTGTGGGGCAGTTAAGACTGGTGGAACGGGGCATTGTAGCTTGAATGGAATCAACCGTAAACACATTTTATGTTCTATTCTACCATTTATCCACTGGTGAATGGGTGTAGTGGAGCAAAATCTTGGTTTTTGACACAAACGTTTATGTGTAATATATTACAGTTCAGTTCTGTCCACATTTGTAGAAAGTTTGATGGAACACTGACCAACGTGGCCTTTAACGTGGCCTCACACCTATGCTTTGTGCATTCAAGCACCAATCGCTGTGTGAACAAAGAGTGCAAATGAGCTGTCTCACTAACACTGACTCACAGCATAACAAGACAGTTCCTGAAACAAAACCAGTGCCATGCCAGCATCAGTGGGAATAAAACAGAATCCCTTAATAAAGACACATGGTATTAGAACAGGTTTTGTTTTATTGTATTTTCATGTATTTTTTAGATTGATGGAAAACTCTTAACTTTGTGAGAGATAATGGGCCTACTGTATGTATAAAAATATATGAATAATATCCTACATGTAAAATCATTATAAGTACTTAGACATTTAGGTCCCGGCTGATTTTTGACCTCTGGTGAGAATAAGAACAAAACATTACGAATGTCAAGATAAATGGAATTGCAGGAAATTTGGCCAAGCCAAACTCTGGTTTCAGCATAGCCAGCATGTATTTATTTTTTACATGACTTATCACATTATGGTGTATAAGGTCTAACATTTTATCTGGTTTGGTTATTAGACCAGAAAAGGGCCCCATAACTACTAGAATTATTAACGTGAATATGAGCGCAGGAATATTTCGACAACACTTCCAATCCTAGCAGTTTCTACAGAGTAGCTAATAAACACCCCCTTTTAATTCACAATGTATTCAAATACTCTAGTAGAAAGCTATACCGAGGTTCTGACCACTAACATCGATTGTGCTAGGTTATTGCCCGACCAGCCTTAGTAAGCGTATAAACGATCATTAACACCCATAAGAACACTCTGTGGCCAAAACTGAACCAGCTTCAGAACCAGTGTTGAAAAAAGAGTGAAACAATGCGACAGCCCTGTAAGGTACTTGGGGTGCTACGAGGGCCATCAAATATTTGGTAGCTTCGTTGTCACCAATAAAGTGTGAAAGCACCATGTGCTATTAACTGGGATGATGAAAATGGAATCCCATCTCATGCCTGTGATCTGGCCTCTCCTCTTCTCTGTAAATCCATTCCTACTCTTCTCAGTCCACTGTGCTGTGAAATTTGAGGACAGACACCCGATTAATTTTCAGCCCACTGTGGTGTCAATTCGTCTCCGTCTGTGTATTACAAAGTTGACATGTGCTCAGTGGCGCTGACAAGCAGGCCTCTTCTGACCATGCATGTTGGGATTCCTTCCCATGTCACAGTGGATAAGCTATTGTTTGAGATTATCCAGTCTAAAACATATTGGCCACATTCTGCACTCTCTATCCACCCATTCCTTGACTAAGGAGCTATTTCCTCTGATAAAGCTTATGTGGTTAAGATTTATTTTATCCTTCACATGACTTGAACCAGATTGTCTTATTGAAAAACACTCTCTGTATGAAAGACCTGAAATATACAATGGAAAAGGGATTATGAGGTAATGGATTTATGCAAATGTATGAATGGAATACAAGATAAGACAATAATAACCTTTCCAGAAGAAGTGCCCTCTAAGACAGAAAAAAACTGAAATACATTTGAAAGCGTGACACAGACCCCTGTACAAGACACTGCTTATGCCTAGTCAACATAATTCTATGTCTATAGTGTCAATAATGCTACTACACCTATAGCGCAAATGTTGCTATTAAAACATTAACAAACAGACATTAGGATGAACAACACGCAGAACACAAGCATTTATAATTTGTAGGGAGGGAGATCCTATAAACCTCACCTCTTACATGCCCCGCGGAAGCACAGATTACATCAAAAGAAGGTGCCGGTGTAAATCATACACCACAAAGGAAACTGGGGCTTAAAGATTTGTATGGAGCCAGCCAAAAGATGCAGACACATTTTAGTCATAACTGGTTGGGTTTGATGCTACTTCTAGGAGTTTTTAGTGGATGAAGATGATTTCCACAGAACAATATGTGGTTGAAGATAAAAAAGAAATAACTTCTATTACATTCCAATTTCCAATTACGTCTTTACTACATCTATGCCATGTTGTAGGCTGGCTTTAATTTGCTTTGTCAAACCTGTCTCTCTTCGGGTTCTACAAACAGTTTAGTTTGATAATCTCACCGGAACTTCTCACTCTGATAAAACACTTAGATTTGCAGACTCCCTTCAATGCAATACATAAACTCCTTAAATCAACACATGATATAAAACAGGAAGCTTATTTTGGAATGCTCCAGAGTTGAGGCATGATTTGCAACGTTGTTGGTTTGAGGCCATGCCACAGACATTCTGTTTGTGCATATTTTCGAATGTTATGGCTATGTTGATGATGCTGCAGAAAATACCTTCTGTTGGTCAATGGACCACTACGGCTAGAGAGAGTTGCTAAAGCAGCAGGCATCTATCTCTAAGGCTCTCTCACCCAAACCAGGGTAGGGGAGATTTAATTGGCTTGTTAATTAAATCTGTGGGGATTGTGGCGGGAGGCGGGCAGGGTGGGTCCTGTGTTCCTCACTATTTAATGCCTGGAATGCATCCAAGCGTAGAGGTTAAAAGAGTGGATGGAGTCATCGCTGCCTGGCAATACATACATACAGTATATTTTATATTAACATCTGCCATTTCTGCCCAACAGCAAGACAGTGGCAGGCTCTCATTTTCACCCACTGTTGCACTATGAAATAACAGCCCTAAAATAAGGAGAGCCCCATGAGTTGCTCCTACCTTAGGTGTAATTTTGACTATTTCCCCATTCTATAAATCAGAAATGACGGCTACTACCACAGAAATGATGGCTACTACCACAGTAACTACTTAGTACACAATAACTATAATAACTGAAAGTAATAATTATGCTAACAAGAAACACTATAAGATTTTCCAAAAAAGGGCACAAAGGAAGAACAACAGATGGGTTGTACCAACAGCCTCTAGATGTCACATCTTGAATATCATACCTTAAAGTCCACAAGGAAATGCCTAAAGCAACATCGATTTATTTTTGTTACTCTGACTCCTTTAAATGGCATGTCTTTTCCTAAATGTCACATTTTCTGTGAACACAAAGAAAATGTAGGTATCTGAGAGGGACCACAGCCTTTTGTGTTCTCCAGAAGCTGTGTACACTGCAGTTAGCCTGTCAGAGAACATGATCACCAAGGTAAAGAGGGCAGGAATAGACACAGGAGAGACAGTGAATGAATAAACAATGGTTGAGGTGGGTAAAGTGAAACATGCGTTTAAACTTCACACATTTCCGTTAAATCCCAAAGCAGGCTCAATTTGTTACTTCTATAAAAAGGAGCAACAGCACATAAACACAACAGCTCTGCAGAAACTCATGTCAGGCCCAAAGGAGATGCTAGAGGAGCACATGCCGTTTTTTCTGCTGACCGAGGCCTCGTTATTTCAGTATGGCTCCATTGGAGAAAATCCTTGAATGAGACCCTTTAATCGCATTCCTTAAGGTTTTTCTAATTATGACTTTAAGGACCAATCGAGGGCCGGTGCGATGCTTGCCCAGAATCCAACCACCACACCACGGAAACATAACACCAGTGAAGATACACATCTGCACGTCCAGCATGGTGGAAAGGCTCCATTTCACCCCGAAGTAAAATGTAACGACTCGTAAAGCAACGGGAATGGCGCTGCCATCTGTTTGGAGACGGCGAGATAGAGGAGAGGGAAACAATGGGGTGACTGTGAGAAGCCTACTTCAGCAAAGTTATCTGCAGTATAAGCATGGATTTTTAAGTCTAATAATGTGGGACTTAATATCCCAGCCCAAACAGGATCAATCCCATTCCCACTGTGTTTACTTTTCATTTCCACAGAAGGTTGAGGCACTGGTTGGGGAATAAATGGCACTATGGTTGTACATGTAACACATTTTGCCTTCCAAAAAACCAAAGTTGACTCCCTGAGCACAGCAGAGCGTCATCTTCGAGGCTCTGCTTCTGAAAGGAGAACTGAGAATAACATGTGACGCATGCAGTGCCCATATTAAGACAACCTCACGCTGAGAGTGAGACTCTGCTAATATGGACACCACTGATGCTGTTTCAACTAGTGCACTTCTCATAATGCCAAGGTCTCAAGCCAATTAGAAAGTGAGTTCCTAATCTTAAAATGAAACCTAACAAAGCGATAGACTACTGTACATAATACTTCATCAAATACGCTGAAGTGTCACTGATGTTTTTAAGCCAACTAATTAATAAACAGCAATGGAATGAATTATAACACAATCTATCATCCATTATATTTGACTTTCATGGATATTTACTTCTGTAAGTATTTTGGAATGATCATGTTTCATAGTTAAGTTCAAACCCACCAGAATGATAGTAAATCATGTTGATGTGCACACAAACACACATACAAACACACATGCGAGAGAGAGAGAGAGAGAGAGAGAGAGAGAAAATAAATGCATACATCTGCAGGGTGGCGTTGTTAATGCAAGACAAATATTTGGAAATGAACATCAGCCTTATTTTTTTCACTATGAAAGCAAATGTGCACATGGTTTGAATTAAAGTAAACTCAAACCATTCAAAACATTTCCCAACACTTAAGTAGAGACGTGAGTTCTTTGTCCTCTGCACTCTGAATCTGTCTGTAATTGAATCAATCATACCTAAAATTGATGGGGTCAGGGAACCGCAAGAACAATTCTATGCATTATTGGGAACTCTATTAGCTGACACCATGACAAGAGCGTGTGGTGTTTATGCACACAACATAAAAAAAGACAGACATTAAATAAAGACTTCAAAGACAATTATTTCAGGTTCAATTTACAAGACAGCAGTAGGCAATGCAGATATTTTAAAAGGACAAAGAAACACAGTGATGAGTAAGGCAATTCAACAAACATGTTAAGCCTACATCACTAAAGTGTCTTGTCGACAAAAAGATAAAGAGCATCCAGTGTCATATCATACAGAGCATCCATCGAGAACCTACCATATATGCAGAAATCCCATGGTCCAGGGCAACTATACATGTAATCAAGATTAGTTAGCGTCATTCCATAACGAACCATATGGGGCACATGAAAGAAATCTATTCCAAAATCTGACAAATGATGCACAGCTTCTTAACACCAATACAATAAAGCACTTTCAAGCCTCATTCTTTAACCACTGGTACATGTTTTAAAAAATATGAGGAGATTCTTGGGTACATAGAAGGGTAAAACAGAAAAGGGTAGATGACAATTTATACAGACTTAGAGCCTATTCAGGTTGCAACGACTGACATAAAAACTATTTCATTTAAATTACAATAACATGATGAATCCAGTTTACATTCTGGCACCTCTCTGCCCACCGGATCCACCTCTCTTGTGGAGCACATACCTCGCAATTTACAAATGAAGGACTGGTGCTGCCTTATAGAGCTAAGATTTGGATTAACTGTCTTGATCAAGGATGGAAGAACCAATATTTAATGTGACTGGCTTTGAGATTGCAAGGCTATCTACTAACAATAATTCTGGAAAAACTGCAATTAAATAATTCAACAAAATTATTAATTTAGGTGCATTATTATAAGGGTTAGAAATCACCCATAGCTAAAGACAGTAATTACATGAAGTGAACTAAACTCCCTTTGCAAGTAAACAATATGTAGGAATGTGAACATTGTGCCATCTAAATGTTTCCAGTTAAATAAACGTAAGGTTTTCACAGAAACAACTTTATAGACAGTTCCCAAAAATGTGTCTTACCAAGTGAGAACCACAAATTGTCTGCTTCTAAGATATCATCAATTAGCATTTCTCAATGGATATGCATCAGAAATAGTTTTCTGGATCTTATCACTCTCCTTTAGATGAGCTTGTTCAGGAAGATTTTAATAATGTTCTAATTTGAAATATCCAGTTACAGAGCATTTCTAGAAATATTTCTATGCAACCTTATGGTATTAGGGGCCTTTGTTGCACATTTGAATTTTGCAAATCTTGTCTGAGCTAAATGAGCTTTGCTTGGATATATGCACACTTTCCACAACTTTGCTAAGTGTATCAGTGCATCAATGATGTATCAAAATAAAGCAAAAATGTGGCAAACAGGTCAAAATATATTTTTAACCAATCCACTCAGGTAAAGTTAGGACTAGAAAATTGCATGTCTGTGCTACTTGGCCTCCAGTTTTAGCAAGGCTCACTTTTCTCCCTCAGGTTATCCATTCTTTTCTCCATTCATGCTATTTTGGAGCAGTGCCACAGTAGGTGGTTGCCGCATGTTTGGCTGTGATGGACCAAATGTGCGGGCAGCGAGGGCTGTGTGTGTGTGTGTATGGGAGCAGTGTCACTGTGATTTACGTCAGCTGGCTGAAGTTACTCTCTGTGGGGGGGTGTCCCCCTGTTGTGCAGCTTTGTGCTAATTAAAACCGAGTCCCCCCACCCACAATAACCAGATCCTCTTTTCCCCATGTACAGGCAGCACCCTTTGGTCCAGCCAACCTGGAGAAACACTCACCTGAGACTGAGGTGGCCTTGGTCATGTGAAAGATGTTGTTTACCATTACAGCAAAAACCATGTCAGGAGTCAGGATTGCAGCATAACGCAAACTCCTTTAACAACCTTCTAATGAGATTTATAATGAACCAGAGGTGACTGCTTCAGAATCTACCACACACCATAGATTTTATCGATTTTTCCATTTGTCACTGGTATTACAATTATTCCTGTTTTGATTGCAGCCTAAATGAAAATAAGGATTCCACCATGTGCCGACCATTCAACATGCATGGACTTCAACTGGGACAAGGACCTTTAAAAGGGCCCTTAATATTATTTTTGTTTTGATTTGAGTGACACGTGCCTAGCGACAGTCCACGAAGCGCACAGGAATGACGCAAGCACCCCAGTGAGGCTCTAGCTATCTGGAACTGGCCCGTGATTGAGAGGCAAAGTCAACAGTGATATCTGTCTCACTGTAAGACAATAACAGAGCTACTATCTAGAGCCACTTGACTAGAGCTTTCACCCAAGAGACAGAGTAGGGAAAAACAGAGAGAATGACAGAGACGCGAGGAAAAAAGATCAGAAAGGGGACAGAGAGAGAGAGAGAGAGAGAGAGGACAGAAAGAGTGAGTGCCTGTGATTTGAGGCCAGAGCAGCATAGCAAGATGTCACTTCCTAACCTCTGGCTCTAGAGTCTAGAAGCTCGTGTCATCTCTACACTTGACTGATACTTTGCCCGCCTCTGGAGATGTTCTCTAAATATAACCTAGACTAGGGACGGATATTTTCTTTCTGTTTTTTTTACTTACTGTTAGCATTCAACTTGATAGATCACATGAAGGCATACACATGCATAGGGGCGGAAGACAGTCTGATGGTTAGAGTGTTGGGACATTAACCGAAAGGTTGCAAGTTCAAATTATAGACCAAAAGATGTGAACAATATGTCACTGTGCCCTTGAGCATGGTACTTAACCCCATTTGCTCTTGTAAGTCATTCTAGTTAAGAGGATGTGCAAAATGACAAAAAAAATCAAGTGGTAGAAGTAATTCTCTGAGGTATGGTAATGTGTGAGTTGTGGGACTCCATTACTACAAGTTTGATATTTCATACTAAGGTTTGAATGGAAAGAGGGATGAACAAATATAAGGGAAAAGCTAAAATCATAAAGGTCAACATCTAAGTGTTCTAAAAATAGAGTGTGAAACAGCAGCAAGTCACTGGGCGAGTGACAAATCCGAGGGGAGAACTGGCTGGGGAGCAACACTGACTGCAAGGAGAAAGGAGACTCATTTTCCCCATCAGCTCCCTGACACATGAATGGTGCCAGGGTTATTCACCATCCCAGTCAGTCATCAAAAACTAAAATTCCAATGGAGGCCGTCAGCTTGTTCCAAAAGGGAGGTTACGAAATTCAATGTGAAAGGCTTGTTATAATGTACTCCACTGTATTTCCCTAATCATTTGGGTTGAAGCATCCTGGACATAACAGATAATAATAACATTCAGCCATGTTTGGATATGTCCATTTCCAGCAACAGTTTTTTCAAGAGTTATCCATCTGGGTTAATCCAATTGGGTAGGAAAATATTATAGAAACAAAATGAAAAGAAAATGAATTCCATTCAAGTGAACAATACGTCTTTCTATTCATTATATTCCTCGAAATGTAGTCCTATCCGATGAGGTATATAATTTCTGAAATAAAAACGTCCTTGAGTGGTGAGACTATGACCACCCTAGATGAAGTAAGACAAGATGAGCATCATTTTATGTGCAGGCTAACCTATATCAAAATACATTCTCATTCTGATTCCCCATTTTAAGAGGACAGTCTAATATCATGTCTACTGACAAAAATAAAATAACAAAGGAAAACATAATTCTGTGACAATACTAATTAATGACAAAGTTGGATAAGCAGAACCTTCCACCAATGCTTATTTTCTCACCGATTAGCTACTTGCTTTGTTTGATATGCTCAGAGGCAAAATGACTACCATGCGGCAAAGCATGTTCTATCTGCCGCTTGGGCTGGGTTGCATGGTCTGTCTAACTCAATGCCATAATGCAACTAATGGAAACTCAGTCTCATCACCCTATGGACAAGCAGGCTAACTGAGGCGGCATGTTCTGCTCTCAGTCCGTCCCGACAGTTCAGCCGGACATCCCTAAGATTGGGGTTCTCAGAGCATCACTGACCCAACAAAAAACACACATAAAAATAATTTAGTTCAGGGTGACTAATGCTGCTTTCTGTGATTTTGCTCAATCCCAAATAAGTGAATGAGGTCGCCTTAGTGTGCAGGTTTAGTGTAGATTGATGGCATTATAACAGTGCTTCTTGCAGCTACCTAAACTACAGCCTACACTAAATGAGTGCCAGGGAAAGATGATGCAATGTCTATGGCTTGCTGTTTTCAGAAAAATTTATAGCATAGAATTTTGATTCTGCATACTTTTCACATACCATAACTAAATAAAACATAGGGTGCAATGAGGAACAGTCATTAGAATAGTCCAAGACGGTTAAATAAATAACAGACTTAAAACCAAAATTATGCAAACAA
This sequence comes from Esox lucius, assembly GCF_011004845.1. Classification (NCBI taxonomy): domain Eukaryota; kingdom Metazoa; phylum Chordata; class Actinopteri; order Esociformes; family Esocidae; genus Esox; species Esox lucius. The sequence goes on from NC_047575.1 coordinate 27,160,062, forward strand.
CATTGTAATTTAAATAGGAAAGGGAGATTGTAATAAAAAAGGAAAAAGGTAGGTGTGCTTGCTGCTCTTTAAGTATTTATGGTTTTGAATTAGTAGTGTGGAAGTGGTGGCAGTGGTAATTTAGTTATTATAGTATATGTAAGGTTACTAATTGGGTTTTCATTGGCTGTGTGTTAGTTATAGTATTCCAGGGTGGTATTTAGATGTTGAGTTATTATAGTGGGTTATAGTGGGCTAGTACAGCCAGTGTCATGAATAACAATTGCTCCCTTACACTTAATAACTGCTTAGGCCACCATGCAATCTTTCACCTTGCTGTACAACTTATCTACAACATCTGTCACCTCACTGTAAGGGAAAGTTGTTGAGCACTTTCATTCTGAACTGCTTGAACTCAGCTACATTTTATTATTTTTCTTTGCATGAACTGCTTGCTGAAAGGTTCTGCCACAACATCTAAATTGGACGCATTAGTATCTCAACAATAGATGAAACTGTCGGAGTTCTTCAGAATACTTTGATACAGAGTAAAATGCAAGGTTCCTTCATTTTATGCAAGTTCTATCCATGTTCTGAGGAAGGAAAGTATGTCCACAGCAGGCCCCCGTGTTTCAAAAATAATAAATGACTCAACTTTGCCAAAAAGACCTGGAAAATTGTCAAGATTCCAGTGAGAATGTTCAATGGACAGGGGAGTCAAAAGTGAAAGTTTTGGACAACAACGTTCCTCTTTTGTCTGGCAAAAATCAAACAGATCATTCCAAAAATAGGTCAAGTATGTTGGTAATAGTTTAATGGTTTGGGCATTCATTGCTGCCTCAAGACCTGGACAACCCACAATCATTGAATGAAACATGACCTCTGTGTATTACAGAATTCTAAAGGTGTATGGAAGGAAAACAGAGCTAGACCTAAAATGCCCATCTGAGAGCATGACGATGGATGAAAAAGCAAGCAAGTCTGCAAAATTTGACATTCTGGGATGGTGTTTTGGCTATGTCCAAATCCAGCTGCATTTCAGAAACTGAAAAGACAAAAAAATTATGAAAAAGGTGTCATTCATTCAGGGTTGCTTCCTCATGTTTTGGTTTCATTGATCTGATCATACTCAGCAATAAATATGCAAAGGTCAATGGTTTATCCACATTTTATTTTGTATGCCTAAGAAGCATTTATAGACCTTAAAAATGTAGAAAAACGTACAGCAGTACAAACAACACCAAAAATATGTTAACAAGCAATCTCAGTTGCTGAAGTTTACTTGATACATTTTCAATATTAGTTTGTTGTTTGTACCTTAAATTATTTAAGAGCAGTGGCAAACCCACATATTTCTTATTCAAGCTTATGGACATTTTATGCATACAGTTTAGTATCGCTGGATTGTATAAAAATTGTGTATAAGTGCATTATTTTCCAGATGAATCTGCATATGTTAAAGTTCTAATGTCAATAAAACGTTTTACTTTCATTTTTAAGCTTACTGACCAGTACATGACCAACCTGAATGTGTTGACATTGTTATGATGTTGATTAAGCAGTTTTGACACAACAGCACAATAAAAGTATGAACAACGTCTTAAGTTGTGCTTAGTTTTCCGTCCTAACAATTATGATAATGTTCAAGCAACTTCGGTTGATGACAGGGCCATCTAATAAAAAGTATTAACGGTATCTGAAGTTGTGTATGCTCTGTAATTATCAATACAGTTTTATTAGCTGACCTTATCTGATTGTCTGACCCCACGCAAAAACAACAAAAATATAGGCTATAGATATAAATAGCTGTATGTTAGGCCTAATAATTACAGCTCAATAATAAATCAAATTATTAAGTAGACTGCAACTACTCCTTATACATGGAATATTGCCTAATAGCCTACGCATAGCCTAGCTCTTGGATCTAACGGACTGCCCAACGGAAATCAATTGTGATAAGCTATCATTCCAAAGTTCTTTCAATCACCAATACACTACGCCACAGAAGCTTTGCAAAAGACTAAAACATAGGCATTTTAAGGTGTGTTCAAAATACCTGTTGGACACTCAAATCAAAGGAATTTAAACAAGCATTGCCTCTTCAGTTTAAGTGTAGAATCGACTACGTAATGATTGGATAGGGTAAATAGATCCTGAAGGATATATTTCATTTAAATTAGTAAAAAAAAAAAAATACAAAAGTTACGACTTCAGATTTGGTTAGGATGACCGGAAAGTTCTTGTGGAAGACCTAGCCACGTCTTTAACTGTGGCCGCATTGTGGAAAATCATTTAGAGGGATTACGTAGTAAACCTATAATTTAAATTGCTATAAAGACCATAATCTATAGGCTAACGTAGACTAAACTACACCATGTGTAACATTGATTGCGCTACAATTCAGCACATATATTATATAATTAATAATACGGCGCGTGGCTCATGTACTGAACTTACCCAGGAACAATGTGCGAAATGAGCCAGACATCACGACTCTCAGCTGGAGCGAAAATTCCACACAAACGGGTAGGAAACGACGTCTTCTTACTTTTCATAAAACGAGTTGAGGTCATATACCTGTGCTCCCCAATGAAATTGATATTGTAATAGAGCGATTGAATTGAGTGGTTCTGTACCGCATGTCACACGTTCTCCCAATGTCCTTGTGCTCATTCAGAACCTATAACGGCACCTTTTCATTTTTTTCTCACGGAACACCCCTGTAAATTACAGTTCCAGTCCACTTCACCAAGGAAACACGTCTCGCAGAATCGGTACGTGTCCCCTTCGCTCTCTGCTCCAGATAAAAAACGATTGCAATAGGTGTGCACGTAGCCCAGTGAAAAGGGGGACCTCTATAGTTGCGAACGCACGCATGCCCTTGCGGTTCCAGCGCGAGCGTCTTCAGACCAACATATTCCTACCGGACAAGCAGCGAGAAGATGATTGGTCACCCTTTATCACATTTCCAGGTACGGTACTACAGCAGCATCACGGTGAGGAAAGAGTGCTGGAGTTGGTTTGGCTGCAGTGGATCGCAAACGAAACCCTCGCAAAAGAAATGTGCACAATAACGTTACTAAATTCTTCCATAACAAATCCTTCAACCACATGTTCGGGCCTAATTTAAAATGAGAGAGTATATGTCAATGTGAAATCCCTGGAAAAGTAAAATGTACAAATGTAAACCTTTCTTTGAAAACAATGTAAATGCATATATGCCTAGACCTATTGATGACTCACTCGATGTTCAGTTGTCCAATTCGTTCATTTTCAATCGGCTATAAGAGACATATTTTCGTTTCTAGTGGTGTATTCGAGCTGCCCATGTGCCAGTAACACAAGATTGAATTGAGGGGAAATGGGGTCGGTGTGTTACCAATCACCAGGCAGATTTCAGGTCACTGTCAGTCCCTATAGTGAAGTACAAAAATGCCACTGTGATCTATGGGAGTCTTCTGAAGCACGCAATTCTGCTCCATAACCTGTAGTCAGCTCCAATAGAGTGAGGGGAATGATATGCCCAAACATAAGCAGATTAGGTATTGATTAATTGGAAATAGTAAAAAGTGGTTGTCACTTTCCTCAATTCTAATTAAAGGCATACACACTTTAGTAGAGTCCTTTTTGGATGATACTCTCACCTGTCCCCAGTAGTTAATGTGGGGAAAAATGGGTGCTGAGCCCCGAATGTATTGTGATCCTAGCAACGCCTCTGGTATAAAGCAAGGAAATTTAGGGTGAAAATAAAGCAAGCTGGCCATCCTTAGCTTCTCAAAACGTCATATGATGCAATCTTGTTTGTTATGAAAAAATACACCCTTTCAAAGATGATTGTTCTTGCTTGTGTAATCTACACCACTTTACCAGTTGGATATGCCGTTTGAGTGTAGTCACTCCCATCAGCTAAAAAGAGATTATCATCATGATTTGGTCACACAGAAAAACAGCACAGGACTAGGGTTGGCTACCATTTCACAATAGCCTGGAATATCAAATTTTTAGGTCTACTTCTGAACAAAATTAATGTTTGAAAAAAGGCGACAGTCTTGCTGTTTTTTGTTGTTTGAACAGTCAATGAAAATATATTGGGTTATTCATTTCTAACAAGCTACTTTAATGTAGCCCAGCCTTTCGCGAATCACAGACTTGTTCCTCTGGAGGCTGCTTGTATAAAAAGATTGACCTTTTTATTTAAAACAAAAAAACATATTACAATTTCTACTACCCTAACATCACAATTAGTTGTTTTAATATTTCCCAAACATGGTCCATCAAGCAATTTAATTATTGTATTTTATGACACATTGGGGCTATTGGTAACAGTGCTGTTTAGAAAAAAGGTTTTATCCTTTAGTCTACTCCCATGGTGTTAATAAAGGCACATAATTAATTAAAAGTAGGGAAACCAAATTGAAATCTGTAGGATTTAGGTGTAGGAACTGCCATGCATTCAAGGGCATAAGAACTGCCATGCATTCAAGGGCGTAGGAACTGCCATGCATTCCAGGGCGTAGGAGCGGAGTGAGAAGGGGAATTCTCCCACTAATGTTAGAAGTGGGTATATTGCTTCCTTCCCCGTAATAAGAACACTTGGTGAACACATGCCCCCCAAATATCTAAATCCCTTGCTTGCATTAGAAGCAGGGCTGCGGACAGACTTTTCGAGGGGCATGGGCCGACATGAAAAAAAAGGGGTCCCCGGGTATAAGGTGGCAGCGAAAAAAAGACATTGGGTTTGTCAATAACTTCTATTTGTGACAGTCCTCACCATGTCAGTAATCATACTAAATATTCCGCATTCAAAATAATTTAGAACTGGGAAATCGAAAATGTCAGGGCTGTGAATAATAACTGTGAATTCTGCAAATAAACAAGCTTAGACTCTAACACACCATCCATCTTGGAATTTTCAAATTTACCACTTTTTTTCATTTTGAACTTCACTGTCATCATGCTTTTACCTAATTACTTTCCCACTTACGAATAGTTTTGAATGTGTCAATAGCTTCTAATCTCCCAATGTTCGTTGCTGAGGAGAAGCCTAGCAACACCAGAATAAACAAGAACAAAAGCTGAACATGATCTTAAATATATGTTGACTGAATTTGGCCTGAAATAGCACAGGGCGGAAACAAAGACCGGGGCTCATTAAAAATGTATCAAGGGTGTATCGGCCTTTGTGTTTTCCCCAGCTCAGGGATTCTCAGTGTGGCTCGATGAAAGCAGAAGACATTACCATCACTCCCAATAATGTGTCATTAAAGCTGCACTTATTACAGAACAATCATTACAAAGTCCAGCATCAAATTACTACTTGATTATCCTAACATAACAAAACTATATATTTTCTGAACTGACTTAAAAGTAGTGTGCAAAAAATGAAATGCAAGAATGAAAATACGATCGCCATTGTTTTTGTGATGTGTATACAACTGTTCTGGAATAATAGCGTGTCAACATTTGGAGAGATGAAAAGCATCAACTGCAAACAATTGCAATTATGTGTGTGTCATTACTGGTGTTGCATCAAACATATTGGTCCACCATTTGTTTGTGCCATTAGGGGCAACACAGACTGGCTACACAGCATTTTCAGTAGTCACAATTTAGTTTTTGGGAAATTAAATTGTATCTGATTAAAGTTGACTATGGTGTCTTACATTGTAGCCTATTTTGTTCAGGCTGTTGGTCACTTGCTTGCAAGGCAATAAGCCTAACACAGATGGACCAGAATCAAACGCTGTATGCAAGTAGTGCTAATGGGAGTTGGAGGGGCATTGCTCGTAGTGTCAGTCACATTGTAATTAGTTTATTATTTCAGATGTCTTTTGAGAAGACTGCAATAAAGAAAATATATATAGAGAGGGGCATAGGATTGATTTCAAATGTGAGTAGGACAAATATTTGTTGCAAATACCCAAGGTTTTGGAATGGGATGTCCAACAAGCTTATACAGGTAAACAGAAAAAAATATATATATAAAACTACTAAATATTACTTAGTTAAGCTATTATCTGTGATGTGTGCTGTTAGTGAAGCGTTACTACACAGACCTCGGTATTTCAATGTGTATGGCTGATATAATGGGATCTACATGTACATTTTGCCTCCCACAACCCTCTGGCATGACTACACTCAACATCCTTCTGGTTCTGCTAACATAGTTATGTGAGCATTCAAGATATGGGCTGCACATTATAACATAAATTATTTTGTTTAAATTATCCACTTTTATAGACTACTGCCATGTAGCAGCATTTCACCTCAGCTCGATGGTTGACCTTTTCTCCCTGGCTGTCTAATCCTGCTGACAGGAACCCCTGTCATGGTCACCGTCTGATCCTGCTAAAATGCAGTACAGAATATGACATGAACAGCTTGATCTACATTGACGCCTGCAGAATCTGATGGCAATGTTTGATCTATAAGATCCACATTAGGTTGAAATGTCAACTGCAGCTACCAATGTGGGGAACTACATGTAACATTAGCCACGTTTTCACGATATCAACTATTAGGCTAGTTAGTTATCTAACTACACTGCTCAAAAAAATTAAGGGAACACTTAAATCACACATCGGGTCTCGATGAATGTAAATCACCTACTGATTGAGGGCTGGATTGAGACTCACACTGAAAATCAAAGTTAATCACAGGCTGTTCCTGTTAGAGTACGTCTGACCCAGAACGCAGAGAAATCACACAGACCACGTAAGGTAGGTTAAAAAAAAAGGTTTTAATGGAGAGCCAGGGTACTCCGAGAATACTGTGTAGGCAGGTCCGAAGCTGGGGGAGAGCTGACGGCGAAGGTTGGGTGGTGAGGCCAGGAGCTAGTAGGCGCAGCAGAGGAAGCAGCAGGTCTGATCAGGTAACAGGAGAGAAACACAGGGTAAGTACAAACTCAGGGAACAAAGGCAAAATAGAGCGCACGAGAATACACGGATGATAATAGCAAGTAGCAAGTAACTAGAACTGACAGCCAAGTACCACATGGGTAGTAGATAACGAACTGGCGCCGAAGAGGTGATCAGTCCGGGTTTAAATATAGCTGGAGTGAATCATGTGGATGAGGTGCAGCTGCGAAGAATGGCTCTGCAGTGAAGACTCTGCCACGCCCCTTGCCCTACTGAACACACCCCCAGCACTCCAGGTGAAAAAACAAATAGGGACCGAACCACCTGACTCAGGGCGGAGGGGAAGCAACCCGTAACAGTTCCAACCTGCGTGAATTTCATCAAGACAACTCATAATGTAACTCAGTAGTGTGTATGGCCCCACGTGCTCCTGATGAGACAGCGGATGGTGTCCTTGGGGGTCTTTACCCAGGCCTGGATCAGGGCATCAGTGAGCTCCTGGATGGTCTGTGGCGCTACTTGGCGGCGTCAGATCCACCGATGCATAATGTCCCAGAAGTTCTCAATTGGATTCAGTTCTGGGGAACATGAGGGCCAGTCAATGTCGTCAAAGCCTTCACTGCTTACACACTCTGGCCACAAGGGGCTGGGCATTGTCCTTCACCAGGAGGAACCCAGGGCCCACTGCACCAGCATAAGGTCTGATGTTGGGTCTGAGGATTTCATCCCGGTACCTAACTGAAGTCAGGTTATCGTTGGCTAGCACATGGAGGTCTGTGTGACCCTCCAAGGATATGCCTTCCCAGACCATAACTGACCCACTCCCAAACCGGTCATGCTGGATGATGTTGCAGGCATCATAACATTCACCACGACGTCTCCAGACTCTTTCACGCCTGTCACATGCACCAATGGCAGACCTGCCAATTCTCGTGTTCTTTGGTGAATACCAATCAAGCTGCACAGTGCTGGACTGTGAGCACAGGTCCCACTAGGGGACGTAGGGCCCTCATGCCACCCTCATGGAGTCTGTTTCTGACAGTTCGGTCAGAAACATGCACACCAGTAGCCCGCTGTATGTCATTTTGTAGGCCTCTGGCAGTGCTCCTCCTGTACCTCCTTGCACAAAGGAGCAGATACCGGTCCGGCTGCTGGGTTGATGCCCTTCCACAGCCCTGTCCAGCTCTCCTTGTGTTACAGCCCATCTCCTGGTATGTCTTCCATGCTCTTGAGACAGCAAACCTTTTGCAACAACACGTATGGATGTGGAATTCTGGAGGAGCTGGACTGGAACTCGAATGGGCTGCAGGTACCACCTCATGCTACCCGTAGTGACAAGGACACTAGCAAATTGCAAAACTAGAGAAGAATCAGTCAGGAGGATAAGGAGAGAGCAATTGTCTGTGCCCACTGCATGCAAAACCATTCTCTTTTTGGGGGTGGTTTTGCTGTTGCCAATCCAGTGCACCTGTTATCATTTTCATTTGCACCAAAGCAGGTGACATTGATTCACAATTGCTTATGCTTCCTAACTGGACAGATTGATTTGACTTGGTGTTATACTGTGATGATTACTTGTTCCCTTAATTTTTTTGAGCAGTGTATATCTTCTAATGTCTCATAGCTGGCTAGCTGTAGCACTCTCTTGGTCTTTGCGTAGAAAAAACACCGGAATGTCTAACATAAGTCTTCATGGCTGGTGTAATCTTGATGCTAGCAGGAAGTGAGGTGAAAGTAGTATTAATGTTAGACTGTTCGCTAGCTAGCAAACAAAACGTTAGCTAGCAAGCAATATATATTTTGTTACTATCGTTAATATATAATGTTAGCTTAACCAAACCTAACATGGTTGCTGGTTTGAATATATATTTTTTGATAGATCAGCTAATTATCTACCTTATTGATACATTATTGGAGGCAGTTAGCTAGAGGTAATGTCAGCTAGATCACCAAACTTTCAAGAGCCAAACATCACAGTTGCTAGTAGCAACAGTAGCCTCTACAGCACTGTGCACATTTCCAGCACCTACCTCACAGCAAATAACCTGTGTGTGGTCCTCAAGCCAGTCTGATTTGAATTACACAATTGCTTACCATCCTCCCTCCACACTGTTCTAAAGAGTTTGAGCTACTCTCATTCATAATAAGAGTTTGGTTAATGGGGGAGGACAAAATGCCATTTTCAAAAATAGGTGGAGCATGTCCTATTTATGTATAATGAAACCTACGCCACTGTATGTACATCGATATAGATACATAGAATGCCACCCGCCAAAGTGGCTAGTAAGAGTGACTGCATTACACGGCCCAGCCGAATTCTACCAACCTTTGGCGGGTGGGCGGATGTTACTACTGTGCCTGTACAGTGCCTTAGGAATGTATTCTGTACAATTACATTTTGCCACATTTTGTCAATTATAATCAATCTACCCCAAAATACCCCATAATTACAAAGTTAATTCACATTTTATAATATTTGCCAGGGATTGATATGTTCTACAGACAGATATTTACGTTTTTTATGTTCAATAAATTGGCACACCTTTCTGGAAACATATTTTCTTATCCCAGTGTACTATTTAATGAAGCTGCCGGTTGAGGACCAGTAGACTGTAATGTATTTGTCCTCTTGCTGGGCACCGGGGCCTCCCACTCCTCTTTTATTCTGGTTAGAGCCAGTTTTGCGCTGTTCTGTGAAGCGGGTAGTACACAACGTTGCACAAGATCTTCAGTTTCTTGGCAATTTCTCACATGGTATAGCCTTCATTCCTCAGAACAAGAATAGACTGATGAGTTTCAGAAGAAAGTACTTTGCTTCTGGCCATACTGAGCCTGTAATTGAGGCCGCAGTTTCTGAGGCTTTAGATACTCAACTAGTCTAAAGGGCAGTTTTATTGCTTCTTTAATCAACACAACAGTTTTCAGCTGTGGTAACATAATTGCCAAAGGGTTTTCTAATGATCAATTATACTTTTAAACAGGGGCGTCAGTTTGTGTTGAAAAGTGGTGGGGACAAAATATCAGATGAAAAAAACATTACAGCAGGACAGAAAAAAAATATTGAATAACGGTGCCGCGCATCAAAAATGGGCCTAGCGTAGGCCAGTCAGCAACACGAAAATACTCAGCATAAAAAATTACCGTTATGGTCACATATATGGGATTTTTACTTCTGTGCTCCTGAGAGTACGGTCCCACATTGTATTTAGAATGTTCAGTGACGTCGCTTAACTGCCAGATTCAAACTGTGCTTTCGCACCTGGGCTGGCCAGAGTCGGACGTGTTCAGCACTGTCATATATCACAACTATGCAGTGTTTTCAACCACATGATGTTTATTTTAGGTTTCAGACATTTCAATACACATAAGCACGAGTAAAATAATACATTTGGAGTTTGTCAAATGCACACTGATGGCTGTGGAAGCAGCAATAACAATCTATTCAATTATAATGTGATAGTTTATTTTGTTTAAGTTACTTTTTTTGGACAATGTACATTGTTTCTTTCTGTATCTAAACAAGTTTTATTTTGTGCAAATAAACCTTTAACATTTATTGGTTCGCTTGATTTTTCAGAACATTTTAACGAAATGCTTTCAAAAAGTGGTGGGGACAAAATCAGCCATTTCAAAAAGTGGTGGGGACATGTCCCCAGCATCCCCAGTATGAATGACACACTTTTAAAATGACAAACATGGATTAGCAAACACAATGTGCCATTGGAACACAGGACTGATGGTTGCTGGTAAGGGGCTTCTGTACACCGATGTAGATATTACATTAAAAATCTGCTGTTTCCAGCTACAATTGTCATTTACAACATACAATGTTTACACTGTATTTCTGATCAATTTGATGGTATTTTAATGGACAATTTTTTTTCTTTCCTTTCAAAAACAAGGACATTTCTAAGTGACCCCAAACCTTAAGAAATAGTTACGTTATTAATTTGTATCTCCAACTCAATGTTCTAACGTGTTTTGTCACTTGTTTATGTCATTTCCAGCCGGAAGAAACCTATTGGTCAAATTAAAATTCACTATGGCTCAAAATTTGGCATGGGTATGAATACTTTTGGGCTTAACTGTATACAGTATCTCTCAAAAATACACACCTCACAGTTTTGTAAACACTTGATTATATCTTTTCATGTGACATCACTGAAGAAATTACACTATGCTACAATGTAAAGTAGTAAGCGAACAGCTTGTATAACAGTGTACATTTGCTGTCCCCTCAAAATACTCAAAACACACAGCCATTAATGTCTAAACTGCTGGCAACAAAAGTGAGCACACCCCTAAGTGAAAATGTGGTGTAACACTGATGCCTCCTAGTAATGTCACCACATTATTGCGTTAGGTGTTTCTTTTTTTTAATAATGATCAAGAGATGTTATTTTGTGGAAGAAAACCATCCATGAATTTTCAATAGGAACAGTGACATCAATAAACAGGATCCGACATTGTGGTTGAAAGCGCACATTCGATGACTGTGATGCTGAGGCATTACTTTCATACAGTTCTGGAAAGAATTAAGAGACCACTGCACATTTTTCTTTCCTTTCCAAAAAACGTTCAATTTGCAGTGGTCTCTTAATTTTAACCCTTCTGTTCCTCACTCAAAACCTTCATTTCCAACTTTTTTTGAAAGGAAAGAAAAAGGTGCAGTGGTCTCTTCATTTTTTCCAGAGGTGTAGATGAGTTACACTTTCCCAGGTGGCTGAGAATGTCAATGCTGGATGTAATCAGACTGTGTCAGCAAGAACAGTCTGTTGGGACCTACAGTACACAGAGAGGGATATTATAGTAGGGTTGCATTGTTTAAACCCGTCATTACAAAGGATTTTCCTTTAATTTTCATCCGTTTGTTATACAGCTGCAGTTCCCTCTTGATTGAAGGAGACCACCATTGTCCTTGAGCCCAAGAAGACCAAGGTAACATATCTTAAAGACACTCATCCCACTGCACTCAGCTCTTTATCATGAAGTGCTTTGAGAGGCCTGTCATCATCCACATCAAAGGCATATTGCCCAGTCCTTGGACCTACTTCAGTTGTTGACAAATCCATGGAGGTCCCCATTTCGTTTGCTATTCACATGGTTTCAACACTTCTGGATAAGAATTCAGTACTTTCACTAAAGTTAGAACAAACCCATGAACAAGGTCAGAGTGCTGGATCTTGACACCATTATTTGCCTTTTTATACTGGAATTTCTAATAGTTAGACTGACCTTAGGGTGTGACTGGTAATAACAACTCCTCGCTGCCTCTCAACACTAGGGCCCATAGGGGTTTGTCTTCAGCTCTCTGTTATTCTCCATGTTCACCAACAACGGAGAGGGCTTGCACAACACCAACTCTATCAAGTTTCCCAATGACACCATGACTCAGGCTTGATAACCAATAACAATGAGTCCTACAAGGCAATCCTGCATTGTGGTGCAAGGACAACAACATTTACATCAATATTAGCAAAATTATTAGATGATTGTTGACTTTGGTATGCAAAGGAAGGGACATGCCCCAATCCTCATCAACAAGGCTGAAGTAAACATGGTCAGCATCAAAACAAAAACAATCGACATGATGGTAGTAGCTCTCCAGAAACAGATTTGAGCCAACTTGATAAAACGTGTCAATACTATAGAACAATAGTGTTTAATCATATGTTTAATATAATAGTACTTTAAAAACACATTCACAATGCTCTTGGTATAATGGAATTGTAAGTATACATTGATAAGCCAAAACATTATAACCACCTCCTTTATATGCTGTTGGCCAAAACAGCTCTGACCCGCTGAGTCGTGGACTCTACAAGACCCCTGAATGTGTCCTGTGGTATCTGGCACCAAAACATTAGCAGCAGATCCTTCACCTCTCAACTTAGTACTCATCTAATCTGTAAGTTTGAAGGTGGAGCAGCCATGGATTGGACTTGTTGACCAATCAGATGACCAATCAGAGGGATAATGTGGGGCAGGGCACATTATCCCTCTGAAAGAGGCCCCTGCCATCAGGGAATGCCATTTCCATGAAGGGGAGTACCTGGTCTGCAATGATTTTTAGGTAGGTGGCGCTCAAATTGACGTCCACATGAATGCCCAGACCCGGGGTTTCCCAGCAGATCATTGGACCCGACAACCTTCCATTGCTCCAAGGTCCATTTCTGTCACTCATGTGCCCACTGTAGGCGCTTTCAACGGTGCTACAGGCATCATCGTGGGCACTCTGATTGGTCTGCGGTTACGCATCCCCATACGCAGATGGATGTGATGCACAGCGTGTTATGACACATTCCTCCCCTAACCATCATTAACATTTTCCACAGCCAGTACAGACCTTCCGAGGGGCATGTGTTGAATCTGAAAAAGTGGGAGGAGTTGTCGACTCACCGACAGTCGACGTTTTGGGGTGAGTGACATGCGTAAAAAACACGGACAACGCATGCCCTTCGGTGTGCGCGACGCATGTCACCAAGGCGGGCAGGCACATGTCAACTGGAAAGGACACTAGATAGCAAAGGGGCATGTGCCCCATGCACGTGGCTGTCCACAGCAGACCGATCGGTTTAGACCAGACAGGATAGCTTTTGTTACCCTCGTGCATCCATGAGCCTTGGGCACCCGACAGTGGTGTTGCCAGTTTGTTATTTGTCCCCACTCGGACCACTGTCAGTAGGTACTCAAGACTGCTGACCAGCAGCGCACCACAAGCCTGGCTGTTTCAGAGATGTTCTGACCAAGTCGTTTGGCCATAACAATTGGCCCTGGTCCCTTGTCAAAGTCACTCAGGTTGTTATTCCTGCCCATTTCTCCTGCATCCAACATGTTGATTATGAGAGCTAATTATTCGCTTACCATATAATCTACCCATATGCTGTCATGTGCAAAGTTATTCGCTTCAACTGTAAATGGTCATAATGTTTTGTGACATGCTTTTCTGCTAGTGTTTAATGTTTTAATGGTGTGGATAAACTGTCCAAAAACAATTGTGAAACCGTTGTAAAACAAACACGCTCTGGGCCATCTATGCAACACTGTAGATAATCCTCAAGTAGCCAGGGGTGTCTAACTCATTCAACAATAGGCCTAGTGTCTGCTGTTTTTTCCCTTTAAATTGGTGTCCAATTAAGAGCTAAACAATCAAGTTAGTTCAAGTTCAAGTTGATTAGTCATTACCCATTAACCACAGTGTTATTGGCAAGGAGATGTTTGGTTTCCAAAACTTCCTCAACTGTGCAGGCATAAGTAATAATCCAATAAAAATAATATATAAGAAGAATTTAAATTTAAAAGTAATAAAATGTATAAGTGGTAATAGTGTCAGTCTTACACCTAGCATTAACAGGTTTCAGAATTCAGGTCATAATGTTATTTCCTCAGTTGGATTTAGTGCATTATGAAATAATGAATAATAAAATTTTGATTAGATTCAACTTTACTGTCATTGAACAAGTACAAATACAGTGCAATGAAATGCAGTTAGCATCTAACCAGAAGTGCAGAAAATATACAAGTATTTACAGGTATTACGTATATGTATATTACATTATCAGACTTTGCAAGGCAGTGTCATAGTAGTACAAAGGGAGTAGTGCAACAAGGTCCCTGAGAGGTGTGGGGGGGGTGTGGTTCGTGATGGGTCTAAGGGTTCACAGAGTTCTCTGGGTCACAGAGTTCAGCAGGGTTACAGTAGATGGAAAGTCAGATGTGCAATAGATGCAATAGAATGACTGTACATCTAACAGAGACGAAATCGTGTGGTCCCCAAACCTGACACCCTTCGGCCCCTGGCTGCGCCTAGAAATTCTGTCCATAAAAATTACGAACAGAACCGGCGACCCTGCCTGAGTCCAACATGCACTGGGAACATGTCTGACTTACTGCCGGCAATGCGAACCAAGGTCCTGCTTCGGTTGTACAGGGACCTGACAGCCCTTAGCAAAGGACCTAGGACCCCATTTTCCCGAAGCACCCTCCACAGGATGCCGCGAGGGACACAGTCGAATGCCTTCTCCAAATCCACAAAACACATGTGGATTGGTTGGGCAAACTCCCATGAACCCTCCATCACCCTGTAGAGGGTATAGAGCTTGTCCAGTGTTCCACGGCCCGGACGAAAACCACACTGTTCCTCCTGAATCCGAGGTTCTACTATCGGCCATATTCTCCTCTCCAGTACCCTGGCATAGACTTTACCGGGGAGGCTGAGAAGTGTGATCCCCCTGTAGTTGGAACACACCTTCCGGTCCCCCTTCTTAAAAAGAGGGACCACCACCCCGGTCTGCCATCCCAGAGGCACTGTCACCGACCGCCACGCGATGCCGAACCTTCTTGGATCTTGCATCAAGCAACAAGAGGAGCTACTCTTCCTTACCTTCAGGCAATGCTCAAATCCTCCATCCATACCTGGGCTATTTGTTCAGCCACCTCTGGGCTGCCCATTCGGGGCAGTTCCAAATCCACGCAGACACAACCTTTCTCTGTCCTAGTACCTCAATGCTGTAACCAGCTTCTTTTACAGGCTACAATGTTTTTTAGCCATTTGTAAGGCCAGTGTTTGTGAGTCCTCCCACCAGCGTTAGGAGTTAGAGCTCAGTAGCACCTACCAAACTATGCCGAAACATGGCATCTGGCCGTGGATTCCACCTTGGTCAGTTGGCAAATGGAAAAGCTGACAGAACCATACATTTCATGATAAGAACCATGATAAGAACTTAAAGTGCTATTTGTGTCAAACATCATACTATTTGTACTATGTGTCCAACTAACAACTTAATATGAACAAATGTTTCAATATTTCAATATTGTGATAGTACTTTAAATATATTTTTATAGAGAGTACCCATTACCAATGTGTGAGTTAATTAGAACATTGAAAAAAGAGCTACGTAGTAAAATCAGCAATGATGGTTTGTGGAGTTGTGCCTGAATAACGACATAGGTGACTCAAAGCAATAAGCCGCACAGTAGATGACGTAACTCAGAACCAAATAAGGTTTCTAATTAGGGGGGAAAATTTAAATATTTAGCCTCATTGCATCAACAGCTTTCCAAATGGCACCCTATACCTAATGTGCTACTTTCTACCAGGGGCCAAAAGTAGAGCATACATGTGTTCCCAGAATAGTTAATAATCAGATACTTCAATGTCCCTGGATAGTGGACCTATTGAGGATTGTTGTTTCTGGAACATTGTGAGAGTAATAAGTACAGCCCTGACCATTACAGCATGCATTCCAAACACTAGCTTTGTTATTCCAGGGCAAAAGGCCACAACTGGCCATTATTTGCCTTTTTTTTCTTCTTAATAAGGGTCAACAAGTTTGTATTTATTTCTTTTTCATATATGTTAGTTTTTTGTATGTTTAATGAATAGAGAGCTGAAAGGCTGGAGAGAGTACTCAAAGAGTGGCCTGCTGAATTTAAAGTCATGCCGGCAGCAACACATTGTACGGCCAGAAACAAATTCCTTGTTTGTTGTGGAACTTATCCGGCAATATAACTCATTCTGATTCTGATTCTGATTGTGTTCCATAGGTGGTGGCTTAGAATTCAGAACCACCCGCAAAAATGTGTCTTTATAGAGCCTCCAAACATCAGTTCATTAAAGAGGGTGGACATATTTATTTAGTTCACCCCGGGATTTGATTTCTTCCCAGCACAGGTTTTTTTTGTTGTTAAGTTTTGACATGGACAACTTCAAAAGACTTTTGCTACACTGGCCTATTTATTTTGTCTTCCCAATTATTCATGAAGGTCTTCTCGTGAAAAAAACACAGAGAGAGGTTGGAACTTATTATCATGACCTGATTAAGGAGAGGAGGGAGATACGCAGACTGGCAGCAGAACAATAACGTGGTCCTGTCAAAATTGACAGCCCAGGGGACTATTTTCAAGCGCAGTGCTGTTTTCAAAGTACAAACGCTGTTTCATGCACGTGAATGTTCTTTATTCATGCTTTATTTGAAGATGAAGATCTGAACAGGCTCTTGTTCTTTTAGTAATGAATGACATTGTGTGCTAAATTTAAAAGCCACTCCTTCTATTCATGCAACATGATGCAATGTTGTTTCTCCAACTCATCGCTCCCCACGGTCGATGACAACATGGGGTGGAACAGAAAGCATGTCACACTAAGACACAACTTTCTTCCGGCAAATGAGCAGACTATTTGGGGCAGCGAAGACACTGATGATGATTAATTTAACATCCTCAGTTACAAGGCATTTAGGTTTAGAATCCTTATTTAGGTAATGAAGAGAGCCTTATCTGTAAACAAGGTATTTAATCAGCATGTCCCAGGACAATGGGCAGTTTAAACTATTATATCAGGTCAGGTAGCAGTCCACTCTTAACATGGAGGGTTCTTCTGTTTTTACTCTTTTGGTGTGCTATGTAGAACTCTTTGTAACGGATTCTACCTATAACCCTCTTATGATTCTTGCTAGAACTTTCTGTGAAGGGTTCTAATAACCCCTTTATCCACCTTTATGGTTCTACCTGGAACCCTCTATATGGAGTGCTGTTATGAAGGCGAAAATATAGAATGTATTGACCTATATTAGATCAGAAGAAAATATTGTTGGGATATAATACAATTTTGTTACAATTTCAAGACCAGTAGAATAAATAATGATGAACTGATGGAAACTAAATACATTCAAATATACAGTACAATAATCAGAAATTAATTAATCAAATGATGGAGGTTGCTTGCATCCAGGGATACAAAGTAAGATGATCTTATTGTCCTACTGAGTTACATATTCCCTTTTAAGTGTAATTGGGCTAGTGCGGAGTTCTTTAATACCAAAAACCAATGTCTTTCAAAGAAAATAAGGTATATGGACAGCTCATTGGGAATTGGCAATCCGAGCATGCAAAAATGTTAAATCTCAGCGTAAGGAATGCTCATGGTGTTGTGTCTGAACATTTCTCTACATCAAAGATGTAGGTCTAGACACAATGAGTCCTTAAGAAAGATGACAATTGTCCTAATTTCAACAAAAACAATCATACACAGTAGATTGTAAGAAACTTACAGTATGATAACACAAAAACCTACTGCAATTTGGCAGTGCTGCTTCATCTCCCGCTAGTGTGCTCTCTGCAGGATATTTGCTGCCATTGGTGCCAGCGCTATTATGATTTGGAAGTGGGCACCCACAACGTAGACCTGCTCCACAGAAGCTGTGAGGAAGAGGGGGAAAGTGTGAAATGAAAAAGTGAGACCACATTTTTCATCCACTAAAATAACACAAAAATGGTCAGAAATTCAGTGTAGACATTGCACCTACTGTATCAATATGTGCTGTTGCTGCACATTGAAAAGACCAGGTTGCAAAATTTCCTCAAACATTGCAGATAGTGATTCCATAAGAGAGCTGACATGATTTCTTATTTTTTATGTTGGAGAAGCATGTTTGTTCTGCATAGCACATTTCATAGGCTATCAAAACATCCCAGAACCTTGTGTCCTGCTGAACACACTCTGGTTGTAGAAGTCCATCTGAATGATCTGTGAACTATACCGCACTAGTGCAAGTCCACTATCAGTAAATCTTGAAACCTATTAAAAAGACTGATGAATACCAGAAGTGGGACAGAAGTGATTTAGAATCTTGTTCTAGCTGTTAAATTAGACCTGTTTGAGAAGCCTCTCAGGACTATGGTGCCACACCTACAAGGATGCTTCCCAACTACAGGGCAGGTCTCCCAGCTGTAAAGGGCTGTTCAAAGGATGAATGTGACAGAAAGGTTTCAATTCTCTTTAACAGTTACAGTATGTTAGTCCTGCCCATTTAAATTTGTGTTGTGTACCTTTTGGAACTTTTGGAATCATTGTCTCATGGTAGACTTAATTGGTTTCTTACACAAAAGTCTAGGGTTTGATTTCCACTGGTGACAGATTCTGCTGAACACGTAATTTAATTTTCCTGAAACATTTCATAATGAGCCAAGTTCAAAAGATAGTATAACATGTTTGATGCTTTTTCTGATATAAGTTTAGCGACAAATTCGGTCTGCATGGCAAACATTGGGTAAATCTGGACTTACATTTCTTTTGAAATGCGATTTCATTGTTACTATAAAAAGTTATTAATGGCATGATTTATGAATATGAAATTCTAAATATATAATAGATACACTGAAAGAGAGTATTTGCACCTAATCCAAGGTATAAAACACTGGAACAGTTAACTCTATAAATGCACATTTTATTTGGAAGAGGTAGTCCCACACCTTGCATTACATGCATTACATACTAGAAACATACTTGTCTTCCAGAGACTACTTCTTGCCTTCCAAACAATCATCTAAGAACCCTTTCTTTTAAAATCGGTTCATTGAAAGCTTTCACGGAGAACACTGTCTAACAAAGAACGGTCAGCCAAAATAGGTTCTTCAGATGGAAAAGGTTCTTTCTAGAACCTTATCCATTTGCAAAGAATGTATTTTTTTCTGAGTATGCTTATGTAATATGCTGAATTAAACTTGTGATGAACACAAAGAGTCTTCACTTTGAAATGTGATCTGTACGATGGATTCTTTAACCAAACCAGAAATATCAACATATCTGGAGTGTATTACACTTTTTTTCTGCAATCTACCAAAATAAATTTGGATTAAACTGTCAATTTCAATACACAATGAGGGCCTCCAATTACATATATTGTAAAGCCTTGTGTTTATACACTTTTGAAATGGGAGGAATGCTTTAGTTTAAGTCGTTCATATGTTTTAAGTCTGTCCTCATGGTTTTCAGCCAATAGTTAGCAGCTCTCCAGACCACTCCATTGGTTGGCATTTTAGAATGATTATGTTCCAAAATAGATGTTTTAAGAAATTCAAATATTTGAATGATGAAAAATTATAAATGACTCAAAAGGATACATTATTATATTATTATCATATTAGGAGCTAGAGATTAAGGCAAACCCTATGCACTAACCAAGACTCAGTTATGCTCCTGAAGTTTCCTTTCACATGCAAACTCACAATCACCAGTCAAATCAAGTTTATTTGTATAGCACTTTTCATACACAAGGAATTTCAAAGTGCTTTACATTAGAAAAATATATATAAATAAATTAATCATAAAGGACAAAGCATAAAAATAAAAACATCACATTTAAGATAGCTAAAATATAATTAAAAGATTCATAAAAGGCAGAAGAAAACAAAGGTTTTTAGCCTAGATTTTAAAGTGGTCAATATTGGAGTAAGTCTAAGATTTTTAGAGAGTTCGTTCCAACTATGAGCAGCATAATGACTAAACCCTAGCCTTTGTCCTTACTCTCGGAAGAGTTAGCTGACCAGACCCTGATGACCTGAGGGGTCTAGAAGGTTCATACTAAGGGAGAAGGTCTGACATGTAACTTGGCCCTGAAGCATTCAGTGATTAACAGATGAGTAGTAGTGTCTTAAAATCAGTTCTGTGTGATACAGGGAGCCCGTGCAGAGACCTAAGAATTGGTATAATGTGTTCAGCTTTCTTAGTTTTTGTTAGAACTTGAGCAGTGTTCTGAATTTACTGTAATTTTCTGAGGGCTTTTTTTTTTGAGAGACCAGAAAACAGGCCTTTTTTTTTTAGATCTTGGACATAAATCCTCTAATTCTAAATATGTTTTTAAGGAGATAATAGGCTGATGTTGTTATAAAATGAATATGGCTAATGAAATTCAGATCAGAATCTATAATTACCCCAAGATTTTTAATTTGACTTTTAGTCTTAAGGGACAGTGTGTCAAGGTAATTACTGAATGTCAGTGTTTCGTCTTTGGCACCAAAAACAATTATTCCAGTTTTCTTTATTCAGTTGCAGAAAGTTCTGGCACATCCAATGCAACATACAGGGGCAAGGCAGACGGATACAGTTACAGGCGGATGGGTTTTAATGACACAACACAGTGGGCAGAACACGACGGACCAACAGAATTGACAGCACACCACCACGCTATGGGACAGAATAGACTAGATGTAGGTAAAGGGTTCCAGCCTGAAGAATTGTGTGGCAGCGCTACACAACAGTTGTGTATTGACGAAGGACTAAACAATCTGGGTGACATGTATCGGGCAGGTGATGAGTTGATGGGGTCCGGTGCATGATTACAATGAGGAGCAGGTGCAGGTGATTGGAAGGGTGCGTTTGGTTGATGACAGCTAGAAGTGCAGGCGAGGGACAGGTGGAGAGCCAGCCATGACATCCAATCAGTGATTTGTTCTAGGCACTGGCAGAGTGAATCTATGGAAGTATTGATGAGAGAGCTATATGAATTTGGGTGTCATCTGCATAATTATCTTAAGCAATTTTGTTGCTTTGCATGATTTGATCTGATGTAAACTGCGATGTTTTTTTTTCTGAATGTAAGATGTTTTAGACATTTTTCTGCCTACCTGTATACAGCAGAAGTTTTAGAATAACGTTTCCAAGGGCAGTGCTTGTTGCCAACTAGGTAGGCTTCCATTCTTTCTCACAAATCTTTTTTAATCCTTTAATGTGGAAGGCAGTGTGATTTACCAAAGACAGCAAACATGAAAAAGATGGATTGACATTATAAAGCCTACTATTGTTTAGGCAAATATATATTCATAAAACATTGTTAAACTGTGTTATGTACTGTATGCGTGATCAAAATATAGATCTAAACTCTGTAATTTAAACTTTCAGGTCACTAATCTGAACATGCCTATGCAATTTTGCAGGCCAATGCTGATGACTGGCCTAGATGTATTTTGGTTCTGAACAAGCACACAGACACATGATACATTTAACAGATAGCTTATTAAAGCCATGGATAGCCTATTCAACTGTGTTACATTTATTCACCAACACTGAAAACCACCTCCCGACCCCCCACTTTGAGAACCACTAGCTCAGAGTTATGGAGTGTGACATATCTGGAGCCTCTGCAATTAACCAGTCCACTGACACAGGCACGTATCAGACAGGTGTCAAAGAAGAAAATATATAATTTGACCATAAAAATCCTAATAAGAAAACAATTGACCAGTTGACTAAATGGGGTCAGCTCTAGTGTTGGTGTGTGTGTGTCTGTGTGTGTGTATGTACTCCATGTAAATGTATGTACAGCACAGACACTGCATGCATTACATACCACATTCCAACCCTTCCCCCACCCCTTTTAATTGCCTGTGGGATTATTGTGTGTGTGTGCGCGTGTTTGTGTGTGCGTTAACTCACTGCAGGCTGTAGTAAATCTACAGGCACTCTAGATCACGCTGCGGAGGGAGACCCATAACTCTTCCAGAAGTGTTCATTAATCAAGGGGCAAATGAAGCACCCTCCCAGATAACATTGCTAAGATTACTAATGTTCTCTTTTCATCTGTGCATGTTATTTTACACTTTCTTTATCAATGAATCAGTCATATTGTAGGCTTGTGTGTGTCTCTCAACTGCGTTGTGACACTTGATGTGACACTTGATTGAACACAGTAGGTTTCACGAGAAATCACAGTTGCTTTTGAAGAATACATAATTGCCAGTTTTGGTAGGCCGGGCACTTGCCAGCTCACAAGTTATCATTAGAGAAGTGTTCTCCAGGTGAATACCAGCCACCCCTGACTTTTATCAACTATTTTGCTAAGATTGTTTTGTGTGTCTCGGAATATGTGTTGCTCTCAACAACTTCCATCAACAAACCCCATATTCACACTTCAGTGAATTGATACAGTCACACCCTGTTATAGGTCTGACATCTGTTCATATTTATGTAATTGGGAATTGACTCAGATGGTTATAAAAGGATTTTCGAATCAATTGTTCTTTGTTTTTTGCTTCTTGTCAGCTGTGGTAAGATACACTGTCTGTCCCCAAAAGCTTTGAGGCAAGGCCACTCAGGCTGGGATTTCTCTCAATATCTCTCTCTTTCTCTGATAATGCCTTGTTAATGTCAGTTCTATCTTGTTATTCAAGCTCTATGTCTTGCATAATAGAGGCATTTAGTCTTTTGCTCATTAATTTGAATAACGCTGTATAGGTCTTACTTACTATGGTATAGATTGTATGCTGTATACCTATAGTGTCTTTCTGAACTGCGGGCACCTCTGGTAAAGATTAGCATAAAAGGCTATGAACAAATGACTTTGTTGCTTTATTAGCTCGGTCTTACACTCAAAATTTAACCTTTCATTAAGTCTCCAAAAATGTATCCTTAATAAATTAATAAATATTAAATATTTTTCTCAAAATAATTTACACAATCATTGACACCTCTGCATTTAGTGATTTTTGCATCCTCCCCTTGCCAAGATAACATTTGATAAGGTGGGAGAACACATAGCAAAGACCTGAGACCATTCATTCATGCAGAATCTCTCCAGAACCTTCAGCATCCTTGGTCCTCGTTTGTGAACTCCTAACCCCACAGGTTTTCAAATGGGTTTAGGTCAGGGGACTAAGATGGTCATTGCAAAACCTTGAAACTGTATTTTTGTGTTGATCTAGAGGAAAGCTTTTTGATCATTATACAGCTGTAGAATTCAATGTTGACCCAGTTTTAGCTTCCTGGTAGAGGCAGATAGATTTTGATCTAAAATCTCCTGGTATTTGAGTCCCAGGGTCCACATTACACCAATTCTTGACAGAGTCCCAAGGTTCCCAGGTAGTTTGAAAGCAAAACAACCTCACAACATTACATATCCACCTGCATGCTAGTGAGACCAGCGCATATCAGAAATGAGTGACTAATATAATGATTAAATAGTCAGTATGAAATCTGATGTTGTGATAGGAGCGATCCTCGACATGAGCTGGTACGTTGCTCAACAATAACCTCTTGGTTTCCTGTCTGAATTGGCTATGCTAATTACATACTGTTATTTATGCTTTTATAAGAGTAAAGGCTTTCTTCTGACAAGAAGCTTGTTGGCATGGTGGCAAGGTGTCATCTAATTCTAGTTTTCAATTTCTGTGGAATTGGTGACTCCAGGATTCTACCAATTTATGGAATTCTCCAATTCCCTTCCCCCCGTTTTTAGGGGGAATATACAGTGTCCTCTTTCAGGAAGGAATATTACAGCTTCAGTTGATTTCAACTTCTTCTTATTTTATTTCTATTTTATTCTTCTTGTTTTTTTTTACCGCAATTGCTTAAAAACACAATTTCATGAGTGTTTTCTGACCTTTCACATATTCATACATGAAAAAGGGGGTTTGGTGAGTGTCACCAGGTATTTATACCCCAGACAAACAGGTGATGAATGTTGTTAATGACCCAGAGAACCGTATATCAATGGAAAGCTACTTGTGTTAGTTTGGTTAAAAGTATATAAGGTTGCTAATAATTAATAATCACACAGGTTTTTGTAAAACATATTTTTTTTTTAATTTTGTCTTTGAAATATTTTACATATATTAAGGGTTAGATTTGTCTTAAATTTTCAGTGTAAGCTTCTTTGCATAGTATGTTTTGCATATTTTCGCCAATATATCTGGAGGGCACTGTATATATAATATTATTACACTTACAAGCAGAATAAGAAGCAGAATGCCTTTGTGCAATGTGAGTACATATATCTTCGACTCTCCTTAGCCTTCGATTCTCTTGAGACCACTGGGAGTTCTTTGCTGCGAAACAAGGCCATAATCATGAATTGCCACACAATTTGTGGGTGAAAAGGAGGCACAAATAAATAAAAAGAAAGAATGATGATGTGTAACGACTGACGATGGCCACACACAAGCAGATGCACATGACACATTCCGATGCGCACACACAAACACACACACTTGCACACTCTAAACTCAATTAGTGTTGAGTAGCTATAGAGTTTAATTAAAGTTTAACTAAATTGTGAGTTGTTTTATTCACTGCACCGTCTAAATGTGTTTCGGGAAAGCATTTTTCACACAGCATCTGATTATGTCCCAAGTGACACCCTATTCTCTTTAAATTAGACTTGTTTTTGGTCTAAAGTAGTGCACTATATAGGAAATTAGGTGTAATTTAGGACGCAAACTCTGAATACCGATCATACAATTAAAGAGATTGCTTGTGGGAAAATAATTGTCTGGCTGATGTACACAGTGTATTAAATCATGACTTTTTACTGTACACTGCACAGAGAGCCAATCTTGCTGATGAATAGCCCAGACTGCCTCCAAAATTACACCATATTCCAGACTAAGGGCCCTGGTCAGTAGTAGTGTACTATCTAGGTAATAGTGTTCCATTTGGTGTGCTATTATCACATTTCATATGACCAGACATTTCCAAAGAGCAAACATTGTTTTGTAAATCAGAGTTTAAAAGTTGTCTACATTGCTTTTACCGAAGTGAAGTCATTTAATTCTTAATATTTTGTCATAATGTGAGTAAGAAAATGTCCTGCTGTGCTACAAAAAAAAAAAAGAATCTCAATATGATATGAGTCCCCGGAAGTCAGTACCCAGGACACATACCATGGGTTCCCAGTCTGTTTTTATCCATGATTACAGAAAGTTCTGATTGCTGGCCAGACTAACTACTGATCTGAAATCTTTTTGCACCGTTGCAATTACTGCACTAATCTTGTGAGCACCATTTCAGCTCAACATGTATGTCAGTGGTTTGATGATTTTCGATGTGTTACTGATTAAAGGGGTTCCCATCCTTATTTAGAAATGTTATTTCCATTAATGTCTCCGGGCTGCAAATTAGGGAAGCCTGGTTTGGATAAGGTTATACTGTAATATATTTCAAATAAAAGTGTCATAAGCCTACTAAACATACTACAGGAATGATATTTAGTCTGACGAGAACTTCCCAATGCCAAAACTGCTGAAAGAATGTGTCAATTCTATCAGTTTTGTCCACTAGATTCCCCAACCAGTGGCTCAATGATAGTGTGATTTGTGATAATCTCATGAAATTGCTGCCTGTGTAAAATATTCAATTCGTTTTGGTTCCAATGTGTAAAGAGGGACTCATAAAGAAGAGGCAAGATGGCTGACAGGAGCCAGAGGCTCCACCTCAGTTATGAGCAGTCTTTCCTTTGATGGTATGGTGCTGGGGTTTTACAGTCTCCATTCAGGGACACATATATTTTACCCAATCTCCTGGCTGACCTTTTGGGCACCTGACTGCTTTTCATGGAGCACAAAAAGCAGAAATAGGAATATTTTATAGATTTCTGTAACTTTGGTTTTTCTCATAAAATCACCATGGTTGCTCATAGATTGGGGAATGGAGGTGAGGTTTATACATGGGAATGTAAGGGACAGTTAGTCAAAAATAAGCAAGGGCTATGTACATTTGTTTTTCATTTAGAGAAGATTGTGGGGGTTTTCATTGGACACAGGGGAGGGTGATGTATGTTTTTGCAATGCACACATATTCCCAAAATGCATCTGGTGGAAAAGTACTTTTCTCAAAGAATACAAGCAGCTTCATGTGACAAAAATATCCATGAGAAATTATACTTTTTATAAAAGGACTCTAAGATAGACATTGCATTTAAAAAGGAGCTAAGATAAACATGTTTTCATGTATATCTTTTAAGTTAATAGATATATAACTTCAAAATGCTGACTGCCTCTGAGCAGATTACAAGTTGGATGACTTGTGCTGAGCTTGACAGGAACTGGCTTTTTTCAAAAACCATTTAAACTGTGCATTTATTATATGGACAGTAACAAGCAATATATTAATGATATTACAGATTTGTGAAGAAGTTTGTAACATTCAGTCATATATTTAAGGCACTTTCTTATGTCAGAGTAGTAGTTACGGAAGAGGATTAGTGCCATGCAATAATAAAAAAACAAAAAAACATCTCGGCATTAAAGTCATTATGCGAGATTAAACTCGTTAAATTTCGAGAAAAAAAGTCGAAATACAATCTTGAGAATAAACTCATTAAATATCGAGAATAACGTTGTTATATTTCGAGAAAAAAGTCAAAATACAATCTTGAGAATAAAAGTCAAAATTAAATGTAGACAATAATGCATTCGATCAGTGTGCATTGCATAGCCTACTGATAGAGGACATGTTGGATCAATTAGTCAAGCTATATTATAGACTTTCTTTCAGTAACAAAGAAATACTATCAACTTTAGCTAATTATGACAGAATTATAATTAGCATACGAACTTTAAAGAGAATTTGCAGGGTTTTGATGCTTGCTATACCTATAGGCGTACGATGCTGAAGGAAACAGTTTGCTCATTCCTGTTAGCATATTTCTATTGATAAGATTTTCCCCATGTGTTTCAGTTTACATTCCTCTACCAGCTTTTCCGAAATTGCATGGTATTTCTATTTCAACCGCTAGGCTGTGCATAAGTATGGGTTGAGGTTTGCATAGAGATATGCAGGACTTTCCTTCAAGTTCAACATTGATAAATGCCAACCTTCAACTGGTATACTGCATCTCAACATCAACTGTCCTGAGTCTGCTGGGACATGCTATGATCAAGCTGGGCCTTAATCACAAAAATCATGAAATTGGGGAGGGAAACATGGTACATTTTTTTTGTCTAGATTACAGAATGGGGTTGTTTCAAAATGGAGTGGTCTTGGCCTGTGACTTTCAATCAATTCTGATTTCAGGTTTCATCAGAGCACTGTCCTCCCAAAAGTGTCTTTTTACAAAACCGACTTTTAAGACTAAACCATTTGGGCTAGTAATGAATAACCTTAGTTACAATCAGTGGATTGTTATAAAAACACTTTTTCTGTGGTATACAATCTTCAGAAGAGCAGCTGAAGGTAGACATTTCCATTTGTTTTTTAAGTCAAAATTGCTAGGTATCAATGTTTATTTGATGCATAAACACTTTTTGACTCAGCTTTATAGTGTTAACCCCCAAAACACTGATTTTCTTTCCCCATTTAAAAGCCTGTGATGCCAAAGCGTTTACCTTTGGTGGACCAGGTTTATGTTTCGTCACCAAATAAGTGCCCTTCCTACTGCAAATAGTTTTGTTCTATGAAGTACAAACACAAGGTTTGATCAGGACTAACACATCCAGGACATGACAGAGTAACCAGTAAACAGGAAAAGGCAGAACAGTTGTTTTTTTATTATAAGCAGTTTTAAGAGGATTTAGTGTTTGGAAAGCCTCCCCCCTCCTTCTCAGAAATGTAACACACGTTCTTCGGTCTTCTACACTATTTTAAAATGAATGACAGGTCTTTATTAGCTGGGCAAAGAAAATTAGCTAGCTAACACAAAGTAACACCTCTCTCTTGAGAGCAGCCCAGAAAAGAGCCGTTGGTATGGTAACGGTAAGGGGGCTTTTGAGAGGAGTCAAACCAGTATTGTGAACAGAAATGTCAAATGTTTCAAAAGTTATTATTTCAATTTCTTCACCAGCTCTTGACTGACAGTTTTCATATCAGGAATAACTACACCACACATACACATAATGGTGTGCAGGTCTACAGCCTAGAATCAAAATATCACCACATAGACATTCTATACATTGTAGATATATTGGCAAGGATTACTGCTATGATGACCTGAAGCCCATTGCATTTACATCCAGTGTACCTCCCAAGGTAAACTCCTCTGCCCCACAGCCTTCATGTATTTGGCAGCCCTGTCGAATCACTGCAGTATTCTGCCATCACTGGAAATTATGGTGTCCATATTATGACAGCATCTGTGTGGAATGTAGACCAAAGGCAACTTCCATGAGATGTGAAGTCTAGACAATGTATATTCAGCTAGATATAACAAATATTAAAACCATGGTGTCCCCTTTGCTCAGGA
This sequence comes from Esox lucius, assembly GCF_011004845.1. Lineage (NCBI taxonomy): Eukaryota > Metazoa > Chordata > Actinopteri > Esociformes > Esocidae > Esox > Esox lucius. The sequence goes on from NC_047575.1 coordinate 27,188,629, forward strand.
TACTCTTAAGTCTTCAAAACACTGTAATTCCCAGCTCCTATTATTCTATCTGTGATTGGCTGGTACCAGTAGATTCAAGAGTGCCCGACTCACAGGGGGATAAATATCTAGCATGAGCTCACACAGAGATATTAATTAGAATGTGATGGCATCTCATGCTGTCTTGGGACCAAGACAGACAAATCTAGACTTCAGGCCAAGATGGCAATGCTGTCAATCACTCCTTCAGGCCAAGATGGCAATCACTACTTCAAGCCTAGTCTTTTTACTACCTAAATTGATTGTGCTACCTGCCTCTCCCAGGTTAGGTGGTTAACAGCAAAGGTTGACACGGGTGTGATTATTACGGTTCTGTCCCATGTTCATTTCCAAACCATAAAAGGAACCAGGCAAGCCTAGTTCAGCCAGCCCGCAAATTAAAAGTGATGAATGTTGTTGCCCACACAGGATTCAAACCAGGGTCGCCCACATTAGAGGCTATGTCTTTAGCCACTACAACAGGGAACCGCACACTTATCTAGATCATGCAAAGTTTGAATATTTCAATAGACACCATTAAGCATTGTGTTAAACTAACAATTCCTATTAAGTTGAAATGTTAGTTTCACCACAAACAGCATTCCATGAACTGTATGACTTTTGCCACTGGTCATTTTAAAAGCTTATTGGCCAGTAATATTTCGCTAGACACCATTAAGCATTGTATTAAACTGACTAACGTTTCTTATTAAGTTTACTTCCTCCACAAATAGCATCTTTGAACTGTATGGCTTTTGCCACTGGCCGTTTCAACAGCTTATTAACCATTCGTGAATGACATTGATACAATAAATATCAATATACAGCTCCGGAAAAAATTAAGAGACCACTGCACCTTTTTCTTTCATTTCCAAAAATGTTGAAAAGGAAGATTTTGAGTGAGGAACAGAAGGGTTAAAATTAAGAGACCACTGCAAATTTAACGATTCTGTTCCACACTCAACTTTTTTGGAAAGGAATGAAAAAGGTGCAGTGGTCTCTGCATTTTTTCTGGAGCTGTATGTGATGATAACTGACCTTTTTGTCAATTGAAAAGACGAGAGAATTATGTAGCCAGCAAAGTTTTTGTCTATTCTGGACAAATCCTAATGCACAATTAGAAAATCCACCAGGAATAGTCACAATATAACAGTAAACATTTTTATTGCAGGCTTCTTATAACGTAGCTTCTGAAGGTTGTAGCCAGAGAAGTTTTTGTCTATCCTGAACAAATCCTCTTTTGCCACTGTCCGTTTAACAGCTTTAATACAGTAACTATCAATATAGGTGACAATAACTGACTTTTTTGTCAAGTGAAAAGACAAGACAATCATGTAGGCAGCCAAATCCTAAGGCACAATGTGTTTTGACTGTGACGGGAGTCAAACACAGGACCCGTTGTTCCATAGTCTGCATCTCTAATCACTGTGCTATTTAAACAAGGGGTACTCAGTCTGTCACTCACTCGCTCATGTCAGTAAGAGACATTTGCTCTTCTAAGCCGGTGTTCGGCCGAAAATATCCCACCTGCCAAACCCGCATGCGGGGAGGGAGCCTCGCCCCCCGATGCTGTCCACTCATCCTCCTTCCCTCTGTACAAAAGTCTGCAATGGAAGTTCCCTCTGTTCAAAAGGCGCCGTTCCTGACTCTTTGGGAGGGATTGACCCTCGGATGCCTCCCCACCCTGTGTGCGCTTGGTATGGAGTTCCTCTGTTGTGATAAATAAAGCTGTGTGTGCACCTTATTTATCAGTGAGGGAGTCTTCATTGCAGACGGCTGTTGCGTGCCCGGGTAGGTTTGATGAGCGTTCTTCCTGCCCTCAGTCTCTGACTGGGGGCGGTGGTCTCCGACTCCACGAGTTTGTGGCTCCCCCTACTGCTGCCGCGGTGGCTGGCGTGTGTGGGAGCCCAGGCAGGGTTCTGTTAGGCGTGGAGGAGTTTTCCGCTTGCACCACAAAGGTATCAGGCCAGTTGTACTCGGCTGTGTCGCCTGCTGGAGCCTCTATCTCCATGGTTACGGCTGTAACCAATAGGGAGATGGACAGCTCGGCCCAGGTTGTGCATGCGCTTCCTCTCCCTTTCGGGTTGGCTGTTTGCGGGCGGCCCCCCTGCGGCTGTCAGGGATGCGGAAGTGTACAGTCAATGGCTGGCGTCATCTATGCACACTGTCGGGCTGGTTGGACAAGACACTGAGGAAGGGTCAAGCGCAGCAGTTTCAATGCCCACCTCCCCCGTTCTCGGGGGTTGTGGAAACAGTAATGGTGAAGTACATGCAGATTCCGTTTGGATACGCGTTGGCCCCCCGCACTTTCACCGTGTGTGGAGGCAGCATTGGGACCGCTGAGGTGTCAGGGGGTCAGGGTTCTGGCCTACCTAGATTACCTTTTGGTTCTGGTGCACTTGGCGGAACAGGCCCGGGTTCACAAGTTCAGGTTGGTGACTCAGCTCACTCGCCTGGGTTTTGCGGTGAACTGGAAAAAGAGCGCTCCTCAGCCCAGTCAACTGTTGGTGTTTCTAGGGCTCCAGTTATCCACAGGGCGCGAATGTCCGAAGCATGGAGAGAGGCCACTCTGTGGGCCCTGGACCACGGCCTGCCGTTGCTTATGGTGTCGGTGTTTTCAGTCAAGCGGTGGTTCTGCTGGGCCTGCTACGCTGGTTCGCACGTCTCCGGTTGGATCCTTTGCGTCAACCAACGGCAATTGATCAAGGTCCCGAGCTCTCTGAAGTCGGCCCTAGTGTAATGGAGAGACCCGCACAATCTGCTACGTGGGGTTCCCATGGGCAGTGTCGGTTTGGGTCCCGGTATTTAGGGACGCGTCCATGGCAGGCTGGGGCGGGAGGTGCCAGTCGTACTCAGTCAGAGGGGTGTGGTCTCCGTCGAAGCGCCACATCAACTGGCTGGATTTGGACACAATCAGGCGCGTGCTGCTGCATTCGCACTGACCCTGCAGGGTATGGGCACAGGTGCACCTCAGGTCTCTGAGGTCTCTTCAGACGCGCACTGCCCTCTGTGGATCTCTTCATGCGCAGGACCGGCCACCGTTGGGCGTGGACGAGTTGGCTCACCGGTCGTGGCCGAGAGTACGGCTGTACGCGTTTCCCCCTCTCCAGTGTATTCTCCCTGTCATGTCTCGGGTGCGGACGGAGGGGCTGTTGCTCATTCTGATCGCCCCTTTTCGCCCGGATGCGGTGGGGATGCCATTGCCAATCCCATACCGCCACAGGGCGTTGACACAGGCGAACGGCTCAATCGGGGCATTCCCTGTGTTGGGCCAGCTGCTACGGCCCTGGCTCCTGAGAGGGCCTGGCTGCTGTGGCGAGGACTGACCAAGGAGGTAGTCGCGACCATTCAGAGTGCGAGGGCGGCCTCCATGTCGGCTAGCTATGCTAGCCATTGGAGGATCTTTGCCCGCTGGCTGCGGGTACGCTGGCTCACTCTGTGCTCAGTGTGGCTGAGGCTGGAGTGTGATTTATGTCCGTTGAGCGGCTGGGGTGATGCATTTGACATGGTTCTGTACGATGCTCCGGGTTGCCTGTGCAGCTTTTTGGTCAGTTGGTGACCGGCAGGGAGTACATCTTGGGCTCGCTGGCTTCGCCCTAAACCAATAGGAGCGAAGCCCCTATGTGCAAAGCTTCATTAAATAGAATGATAATTACTTTTGTAACTCCAGTTCTATGATTGGAGCGTCGCCCATTGTGTTCATGCCCTGACCGGTCTCTGACTGCTTTTCTCGTGAAGAAAAGTATGTCCAGAGACTGAGCAAAGTGTGAGAATCTCTTTTATAGCCATGGGTCAGATGGCAATGATAGGTTTGATTTGCGTATTTACATTTTCAGTGACTGCCTATTCGCAGAGCGCTAAACCAATAGGAGCAAAGCCCCTATGGGCAAGTATGCATTATGAATTATTCTGTACAGACAAAAACTTTTATTATGCCTGTTTCTGGTGGTTTTTCGTAGTACGCATCCGTGCATTCGTTTTGGGTCAGGATAGACAAACATATTTGCTTCTTGTTTTGGTTTATGTCCTGTAGGTCTGCAGAGGGCAAAGTTAAATTGTATAATTACGGGAAATCCGACAATAATTTTTCCTATTCTTTCCTCTCATATATCGGTGTTTTCAATGAATGAGGGTTTGATTGGTTGACAAGATGAACGATAAATACAGTCTGGTTCCAGCAGCTTAAACATGCCAACTAATTTGAATATACATTACCAGTCAAAAGTTTGGACACACCTACTCATTCATGTTTGGATACACCTACTTGCTCATGTCTTTTGTTTTACTTTATTCCAAATTTTTGAATAATAGTGAATACATCCAACATTAACTGTCATTGTAACAAGAATAACTTGGAAAAAAGACAACCAGAGCAGCAAGGATAAATAAATTGCGACAAACGGAAACAAAAAAAAAGCAATGACACAATGGAAGATTTTTTGCAAACCTTTAGAAAAATCCCAATAGAAAAATCCATTAGTGAAAACAGCAAAACAGGATGTTTGTTGAATGTTACTGTGGCAGATAGAATCTGTAAATCAAACCCGCTTTGATGTGGAAGGAGAGGACATCAGGGAAACAGTCATCAATCATCCGGGACAAGTGGTGCCGCACATCAAAGACAAGTTGAGAGACGTGATCGACGTGATACATTGACTTGGGAATCAAAGGTCTGATTCATGCGACCCACTATCTGCCGATACTCATTTGAAAGAGAGCTAAGAAGAAAACATTTGGAACATAAAGATCTTCTACAACTAGACGCTCTGAAATAGCCATTATGAAGCTGCGTTGCTTCAAACCATAACCTTACATACACTATCGTTCAAAAGTTTGGGGTCACTTAGAAATGTCCTTGTTTCCCATGAAGAAATGTCCTTGCATCCCATTAAATTAGTTTGAATAGAAAATATAGCAAAATGAATAGGACATATTTTCATTTACAAGGTTAGAAATAATGATTTTATTGAAATAATAATTGTGTCCTTCAAACGTGCTTTCGTCAAAGAACCCTCAATTTGCAGCAATTATAACATTGCAGATCTTTGAAATTCTAGTTATCAAGTTTGTTGAGGCAATATGAAAAGATTTCACCCATGCTTCCTGAAGCACCTCCCACAAGTTGGATTGGCTTGACGGGAACTTCTTAATACCATACAGTCAAGCTGCTCCCACAAAAGGCTCAATAGGGTTGAGATCCAGTGACTGTGTTGGCCACTCCATTATAGACATAAAACCAGTGGACTTCTTCCCTAAATTGTTCTTGCATAGTTTGGAGCTGTGCTTTGGGTCATTGTCCTGTTGTAGGAGGAAATTGGCTCCACTTAAGTATTGACCACAGGGTATGGCATGGCGGTGCAAAATGGAGTTATAGCTTCCTTCCTCAATATATATTTTACCCTGTACAAATCTCCCATTTTACCACCACCGAAGACCAGACCATCACAATGCCTCCACCATACTTGACAATGGCATTTTGATCCTGTAATCAAACCACCAATTGCTGATACTTCAGATATTCAACTAGTCCTAAAGAAGGCCAGTTTATTGCTTCTTTAATCAGCACAGTTTTCAGCTGTGATAACAAAATATGATAGTTATTTTTAATGGACAAATTAGATTTTCTTTCAAAAAACAAAGACATTTCTAAGTGACCCCAAACTTGAACGGTAGTGTATATTTCCCAACCAAGGGGTTTTATTTAGATGCAAGGTTAAAAATCCAGAATATATTTTTTACAAATTTCCTGATCTATAGTTTAATCATTTACAGATGTGGTACATTAATTAAAGACATTAAAACTGTGTAATGTTTTGGCTTGAAGATAAATTCTTATAGATGGCATGGTAGATAGCTGGGAGTTAGATAGATATTAATATAGCTGAGACAATACAATATACAACCAGCTAAAGCTAAAAATTGGCCAGATTTGCCCTGGTCTCTTCACTCTCTAGCGACTCCTTCAGGTTGTAACAGTGGACTGTATGGGTAGTTTGAACCTGCCTTTAAAACACAAGTTTAAGACTAGGGAGATTCTAATATCCTGTTGCTTTTTGTGTCACCATCCAACAAGCGCATCCTGTTTTCCTTTCTGTTTTGCCTCTATTGATGCGCTTGGAACGGTTGCCAGGCACCCATAATGCCAGATAATGAAGACTTAGACACTCAAACCATGTCATTTCATTGGTTTATTTAGTAATTGATTAAACACATGGTATTTCAGTTGTATTTTTTCCTTGTTTGAACGGGTGGCCACCGCACGGTTGCAGTCTGGAAGCACGGTTGGTTCCAGGAGCATGGATTATTGTTAGTTTGAGGGAAGCAGTATGGATGCTTGCCCATTGGGCTGCACCACTCACTGTAATATTTGTTCGTTCTTTGTTTAATTTTAAGAGACACGTTTTCTGAATATGTACAGGAAGGCTTCTGAAATTACTACAAACATATTAACAAATGTTGGGGCCCACACCTCCAAGAGCTGTAACATGCTGTCATATGTTACTCACACGTTAAGTCACACAACACAAACAGGTTCTTTTTGGCACAGCTCCACAAGAGTCTGCCCAGAGTCTGGGTGGCCATGTTTGGTGACAAGGTAAAAAACACAAAACTCAGGGTGGACTGACCTTTGGAACAAGGGTGATGGAACATCTGGGCTTTTATTTCACAGCACTTTTCAGCCAAATGTATATGTGCCTCTTGAGCCTATCATCGACAAGGGAAAGAAATCAACTCAGTGGGTCAAGCTGTCAAGTTCAAGGAGGATGTCAAGCATCCGGACTCATGTAGAAAGATAAATTGGAGACTGGAGGTGTACTGTATTTAATTTTGCTAAACAGTTTGTCTGTGAGCATGATGAAAAACAATTTAATTCCAGCCCAAACACTTCCCTTCTCATACCGATCACATGGGTTCACTCTTTCCATTTCGTAAGTTTACAAACCCCAAAGGAAAGTTTTGCGTTTGCAAATTCCTGCCATTAACATTTCCAGACAACAAATGTGTCTCCATTTAACGCTACGGTACGCTTACATTATTACGGCCACTAGATAACAGGCAATAGCAATGGCACTTGGCAATAGCAAGCGCGTGCAGCTTTAAATAGCTTAACGTTTTGCTAGGCAGTAGTGACCGGGGATGGTGGCTGGGCATGAACACAACTGACTCAGACCCCTATGCTTGTGAATCACGTAAGATGAACAACATTGGTTTCTAACCTTAACCCTAACCTTACCCTAACCTTAAACATTCTTAAAACCTTCCTCCAGACCTTAACCCCACTGGAGTAAAATCTTAACCCTTAAACATTGTTTGTAGTGCAGCGCATACATTGCATACATATAAAACGCATACATATAACTCATGTTTATGCGTGTATGTAGAGCAGGTAAAGCTGACTTTGGCAATACAGCTATATTTGAAATGTTTGAAATGTTCATAATCATTTTAATGTATCTAGATCTTGAAGAGCATTCGTAGATAATTGTATGACTGATGCTTTTGTGCCCTTCTGTGTATCTAAAGGTTCTATACAGTATCTATTCCTACCTGGAGCCATCCCTCCAGACTGTCATCCACCTACTGTGGCAGCATGTGTAAGTAGATGCGTCTGAGCCTTCTGTCATTGGTGTTAATGAACACTTTGTTAACTGGTACCTGGTACCCAGTTCAGTGTGCTCTGATGGAGCTGAATGCAGTCCCAGATAATGCATTAGTTTTGATTTGTTATTACATGAAACAACCTCTGAGTAACTACAGTCCATCCTGTATTCTAATGTCAAGGTTTTTGGCTATAAAAGTGATAGAGAGGTGTGAGGAGGAGTTTTTATATTCCTGTGTAGTTTCGTATAATAATGTTTAATATTATTTAATCAGTAGTCTAATGAACTGCATGCTTTTCCTATAAATGTGTTTGTTCATACTGTACATGCACATGCACATATGATGTTCTGGGGCGAAATCATACTTTCTACCATGAATATTTTGAATTATTTTATATATTTTTGCAGGGCTAATTATTTAACTTTCATGAATTACATTTATTTTTGGTAGGTTAGCTTCCCATTGGTTAGGTTACAGTGACAAACTACCAATAATTACTATTGGACTGTTATTTGCATCCACCTGCAATGTCTCTATCATCAAAACAAAGGTCACAATGTACATGTGACATTGTAAAATTGACTGTCTCTCAGTAACATCTCTCAGTAATCTCTGTTATAACAAGCTCTTATTCAGCTTAATTTCAAAGACTGATGAAATGTATGTCGAGGTCAATGTGATATATAACAATATAACAAAACCAAATATTTTTGAATTACAATCTGCATTGTAATTAGGTCCCACCCTTTTCAGTTGATAATAGGCGCCAAAATCTCTGTGACGATTCATTGATGGGCAGTGGTTCAATATTGATCAATAGTTTGTGACCTTAGATTAGGAGCATTTGTCTTGTGTATGAGCTAAATGGAATTCTGCTGTGGACGGTCAATTCTGGAGCCAGGGCTGAAGTAAATGACTGACATGTTTATGTTGCCGCAGACTTGTGTTCAATAATTAAAGTCACATGTGTTGTGGTGGTGGTGGGGGGGTTAAGGCAGGTCAGAGGGTTTAGGGCTTGTGTAGCATACCCTTAGCCCTGGCTCTTGATTGTTTGACCTTGGCCACCCACTTTCACCTACTCAAGTCAAATCCGAATGATTTGATTTTGAAGGAAGGAAAGATATGTATACCAAAATTGTTTGTTAGCTCAGTTATAGTGATAGTGAAAAGGGATTATATTACATTGTATTTATTTTCCTAGAGATCTGAAAAACTTACTACACATTTTAAAATGCAAACGAAGTGATCCACATTTTAAAACAGTGTAATAGGGAAAGGCACAAAGAGCAGACACAGAGCATGTGTTTAGGGCATGGACGGTGGTTTTATTACCCGAAATGAAAGTCGGGGGCAGGTGAGAGAGTTATCAAACTCTAAACAACATTCACTTTGGTGGACAAGCAGGCCACCAGACTCCAAACCCCCCAAATCAAATTAGCAAAAGTGAGTAGGCTTAATTATGTTAAGTTATTACAGTTGTTGTTGTGTACACCTGAAACTTAGGCTGTGTAGATTTTTCAGAGCAGAATGTGTAATGTTTCCGGAGTGCAAACACTCTTGTTGTTGTTGTTCAATCCAATTCATTAATTTGTCACATATGCAATATGTTGTTATAATGTAGTTTTTACATTTGAAACTGTTCATCTTTGCCAGAGAGACGCATAATGTGTTGTTCTGAGTGAAACGCTCTTTTGTTGCTTCAGTCCAATTCATTCAGTACAAACACAATAGACTGTGTATTTGATAATACAATTTGATGTACAGTAAAATAGTAGGCCATACTTTGTTGTGAATTTTGTGTAGGTGCTGGGTGGGTGGGTGTGTGTGTGCGCGGGGGACACACACACCTTGACTATCCTGAATTTTACCCTATTGAATCTGGTCACCCTACTCCTGTAGCCTCTTTATACCTCCCCTGACGAGTTCCCAATAGGACGCAGAGGGACAGGGGCGGGGCTGGCCCTACTGGCTGCCCCTGGAAAGTTATGGAGCCGGACAGCTTTCTCCTGTGGGGGCATTGGTGCGATGTTGATGCAGCAGGTGGGAACTTGTTCCAGTGGCAACATTTTTAGAAATAAAGATAATTGTGTTACTTTGCGGAGTTATCACTTGGTGGGAAGCTTTTACCAAGTGTGAATATTTTGAATAGCACTGCACCATCTTCTCATGACTTTGGACAACAACAGCCGTTTATACAGCCGTACAGCTCGCATATTGCTGTCTATCAATGATTCAAAGTTTCTATGTACTTTAGCATTTTTGACAAGTAGGTTGTGTAAGGTCGGTAGAATCATATTCAAAATGATTTAAAGCTGTAATAGCTGCCAACAGAGCTTCCACCAAGCAATAACTCTTGGCTGGGAAGACATGCAATCAATACATTGTCATTGTTTATTTTCACTACGTAAAGGGCTGGTTTCACAGACACAGATTAAACCTAGTCATTGAATGAAAAAATCAAGCTCAGTGGTGATTGAGATTGTGTCTGCGAAACCAGTGGGATGTTCAGTGTATTTGTACAAGGATTATCTGTTGCCCAGTGAACTGCGTACTTCACAGTCTTTGTTAAAATTATACCATGGGCAGGAAACTTCCAAACATTTCAAAAATGATACTTTCCCAATAAAGGTGTTTCTAAAAAGTGGAGCCTGTGAAAGTTTCGTGTAGACTTTAACTAATGACCTTGTAGTACAGAGAGGTAGAGCGAGAGGGAGAGGGTTCGGAGAAGGGGAAAGAAACAGAGAGAGAAGATTTGATGAAGTGAAACCTAATTTTGAAGACACATGCAGGTTGCTTTGGAGGAGAGAAAGTAAAGGCCAGGTGCTAAATTTAGATATCCTAATGTATACTCCGGCCACTAACTTTCCAGCATTCTGCTAAAAATAGGAGCCATGCTTTTGCCTGGAACTGAGCCGACCCCCCCCACACACACATCCCACTCAAGGCAGCAGAGACTGCGATCGCATACCAAATGTTATTCTGTGGGCACTGATAAAAAAAGCAGGGCATTAAATAAGGGATATGGTGCCATTTGGGAGACAGCCTGGATGTGCATTCAGGGAAGGATCACTGCAATGTTATAGGCAATGCACATATCATTATCAGAGGAAAGGCAGAGGCAGCATGATAGCAATTCTCCTACTAAGATAGACCTACTACTGAAATTAATGATCATGCTCTTACATTGTCTATATCAGTCTATTGTCTATACAGTAATTGACAGTTTCAAAGATGGAAATGTCAGCTGTCAAAGAGCTATGTTTTGTGTAGTAGAAGTCTTTGAACCTGTGACCTTTGGATCGGTGTCACTTCCTGGTTCAGCCGGGCATTGTCAGTGAGTTCTTTTGTCTTTGAGTATAACAAAATAATAAAAATTTGCTGTGGCATGACAAACAAGATTCAGAAGTGTGCTGCTGTTCCTTTTTTCCAAGATGCTGCAATTATGTTAATATGATCAGGCTTCTGAATATATTACTCAAAGCCTGAAATAAAACTTGATTTCATTTCCCACTGAAATATGGTTGTTAATTTCATTACCGTCACAACAACACCCTTTCTCGAGCAGGAAATTTGGCTGAGTACACAATTTATGTTGGATAAAATACATCAGGATTTATTTGAAATTCTATGAGGAACACTAATGAATAGTGAGATGAGGTTGCAGCAACAGTGGAATTAAGTGTGGAATACATTCTGTTGAATCTTTTCTTACAATTCTTCTACTGATCCTTCATCAAAGCAATACATATCTGACCAGACCTAAAAAAGGTTTTTTTTCAAGTAAATGAACCTTACAAAATGTCTGGAAAAATGTAGAAGGAAATAAACATTTTGTAATGACCTTTTTAAAATGTAGCTTCAATTAACGATTTGGTTAAAATGTTTCCATATTAGAACAGCCGGAATCATCACAGCCGGTTTAAGATCAATATATTTTTTTATTATCTGATGGAATGTGTGCTACTCCGAAAACCTAATCTCAGCACATGAAAACCATTGCATTCTGCTGCTGTTTTACAAGTATGAGCAATCACATATTTATAAGCCCTGACACTATTTGTGTGATTAGTGTCTCAATGTACACTCACCTAAAGGTTTATTAGGAACACCATACTCATACTGTGTTTGACCCCCTTTCGCCTTCAGAACTGCCTTAATTCTATGTGGCATTGATTCAACAAGGTGCTGAAAGCATTCTTTAGAAATGTTGGCCCATATTGAAAGGATAGCATCTTGCAGTTGATGGAAATTTGTGGGATGCACATCCAGGGCACGAAGCTCCCGTTCCACCACATCCCAAAGATGCTCTATTGGGTTGCGATCTGGTGACTGTGGGGGCCATTTCAGTACAGTTAACTCATTTTCATGTTCAAGAAACCAATTTGAAATGATTCGAGCTTTGTGACATGGTGCATTATCCTGCTGGAAGTAGCCATCAGAGGATGGGTACATGGTTGTCATAAAGGGATGGACATGGTCAGAAACAATGCTCAGGTAGCCCGTGGCATTTAAACAATGCCCAATTGGCACTAAGGGGCCTAAAGTGTGCCAAGAAAACATCCCCCACACCATTACACCACCACCACCAGCCTGCACAGTGGTAACAAGGCATGATGGATCCATGTTCTCATTCTGTTTACGCCAAATTCTGCCATCTGAATGTCTCAACAGAAATCGAGACTCATCGGATCAGGCAACATTCTTCCAGTCTTCAACTGTCCAATTTTGGTGAGCTCGTGCAAATTGTAGCCTATTTTTCCTATTTGTAGTGGAGATGAGTGGTACCCGGTTGGGTCTTCTGCTGTTGTAGCCCATCCGCCTCAAGGTTTGCGTGTTGTGGCTTCACAAATGCTTTGCTGCATACCTCGGTTGTAACAAGTGGTTATTTCAGTTGAATCAGTTGAATCAGTCGGCCCATTCTCCTCTGACCTCTAACATCAACAAGGCATTTTCGCCCACAGGACTGCCGCATACTGGATGTTTTTTCCCTTTTCACACCATTCTTTGTAAACCCTAGAAATGGTTGTCCTTGAAAATCCCAGTAACTGAGCAGATTGTGAAACACTCAGACCGGCCCGTCTGGCACCAACAACCATGCCACGCTCAAAATTGCTTAAATCACCTTTCTTTCCCATTCTGACATTCAGTTTGGAGTTCAGGAGATTGTCTTAACCAGGACCACACCCCTAAATGCATTGAAGCAACTGCCATGTGATTGGTTGATTAGATGATTGCATTAATGAGAAATTGAACTGGTGTTCCTAATAATCCTTTAGGTGAGTGTATAGAGCAGTTCACATTAACCGTTTATAGAGGAGAATAATGTATGGCAAATCCTTGACCCAGATTTGTTATAAAAATTACCACACTAAACAAACTCATTTTGAGTCATCCAATCTACTGTGAACCTTGGCCCAGGGGGGAATACACATCTTATTTATGTACATCTATCAAGGCTCCCGTCCTTTTCCATTTCACAGCATATGTCAAACATGAGCTCATGCAATTTCCTCTTTATTTGACACCTCCACCATGCGGCAATTCTATATTTTATGCTGGATGAAATGAAGGAAGCGTGGCCAAGGGAAAACTATCAGAAAGTGGGAAAGTACAGAATAGAATACTTATTTGATTCTTATTTGTCATTAGAAAATGTTGTTAACACTTTATTTGGAGCATTCCAAAAGTCCATCTAGAGATGTCCTACACACTGTAACCTTTAGGTTACAACAGTAACCTTTCTGAAAGATTTACTAACCCTAATCTCAACCCCGACCCTGACCTTAGCCCTTACTCTAACATTAATTTATATACTGTAGGCTATCTAACCCTAAAACTAATTTAGTGAGCTACTGTACATGTCACTAAATGCAGCACACATTTTGCAAAATATGAACATATTTGGTAAACACAGTAAATAGACTGGTATCTTTGGTAACATTTTGGACAAAATGGGTAAGGTACAGTATTGCTGTGCTGTATATACAGTTGGAGCTTAACATTGTGGTCTATCCAATACTGTTACAGATATGAGAATAAATTGGGTAAAAAAGATAAAAAAACAGCTGAAGTTGAAAGGCAAATCACAAACTAGTAAGCTGTTTTGCTTTTAAATAGCTAACATTAGCTTGTGTACTGTACCTGGCTAATGTGCCTGCGAGATGTCTCAAATGATGACAGCGGTGACTCCAAGAGGGCAATAATCACGAGGATGTGTTACCTTGGTTTACTTGATCACTGGGAGAATCAGAATGGTCTTCTGGAAACAGTCTGGGACAGGGGCAGGTTGAAGTTTTTTGTGAAGACATCTGCCGGTTGCCATGCACATTCCATGTTAATATACAGAAAGAAATATATTACCTGAGATTATTTTGCAAACCGCAGCACTAGAAATTATATACTATGCTACTATGGCCCCAATTGCAGGTACAGGGTACTGTAGGCTAATTAGCTAAAAGGACAATGAACCCAAACCCGTTGCTCCAAAAAGTTGGGAAGCTGCATAAAATGCAAAAACAGAATGCAACGATCTGCAAATCATTTATCTCTATACTTAATAGAAAATACTACAAAGACAACATATCAATTGTTGAAACTGATAAATTATAATGTTTTTGGAAAAATATATGCCCATGTTGAATTTGATACCAGCAACACATTAAAAAAAGTTAAAACAAGGACATGTTTACCACTGTGTTGTATCACCTCTTCTTTTAACAATACTCTGTAAGCGTTTGGGAGCTGAGGACACCAGTTCCAGTAGTTTTGAAAGTGAAATGTGTTCCCATTCTTGCTTAATATAGGATTTCAGCTGCTCAACAATTCAGGGTCTCCTTTGTTGTATTTTTCATTTCATAATGCACCAAATATTTTCAATGGGTGACAGGTCTGGACTGCAGGCAGGCCAGTTTAGCACCCAGACTCTCTTACTACGGAGCCATGCTGTGCATGCAGAATGTGGTTTGGCATTGTCTTGCTGAAATAAAAAATGCCTTCCCTGAAAAAGATCTGGATGGCAGCATATGTTGCTCCAAACCCTGTATATATTGTTCAGCATTAATGGTGCCTTCACAGAAGTCATTCATGCCATGTACACTAATACACCCTTATACCATCATGGATGCTGGCTTTTGAACTATGCACTGCTAACAAGCCTTCTCCCCTTTAGTTCATGGCATCCATGATTCCCAAAAAGAATTTCAAATTTAGATTTTCCACTTCATCTCAGTCCATCTTAAGTGAGCCCAGAGAAGGGGGAGGCATTTCTGGATCTTGTTTATATATGGTTTCTTCTTTGCATGGTAGAATTTTAACTTGCATTTGTGGATGCAGTGACATACTTTGTACACTGACAATGGTTATCAGAAGTGTTCCTGAGCCCATGCAGTGATTTCCACTACAGAATCTTTTCTGCTTTTAATGCAGTGCCGTCTGAGGGCCCGAAGATCACAGCAATCCAATATTGGTTTTCGGCCTTGTCCCTTGCGTAAAGATATTTTTCCGGATTCTCTGAATCTTTTAGTTATATTATGTATCGTAGATGAGAGCCCCAAACTCTTTGCAATTTTATGTTGAGAAACTATTCCTAAACTGTTGCACTATTTGCCCACGCAGTCTTTCACAGATTGGTGAACCCCTCCCCATCCTCACTTCTGACTGATCCATCCTCTATGGAATTATCTTTTACTAGCCAATGGTGATACTGACCTGTTGACAATTGACCTAATTATTTGTGTGATATTCCACCAGGTTTAGTTTTTTTAATATTACTCACCTTTTCAGTGTTTTATTGCCTCTGTCCCAACTTTTTGTAATGTTGTTGCTGGCATCAAATTCAAAGTGGGAATATATTTTTCAAGAAACAGTAACATTTCTCAGTTTCAGTCTTTTTATTATTTCCTATTGAATATAGGGTTTAATTGATTTCCACATCATTGTTTTGATTTACATTTTATTAGGGATGTCCCGATCAGGTTTTTTTGCCCTTGAGTCCGAGTCATTTGATTTTGAGTATCTACCGATACCGAGTCCCGATCCGATACTTCTATAATATATAAAAAAAGAATAAAAAAGAGCGAAAAAACAGATCCAGGATGTTCCTTATTTTTTTATTTAATTCACCTTATTTTAAACATTCAACAACAGGACCTACGTACGAACTCCAGATGTCGGTGGTGAACGAAACATGGTGTACATCTGATAACAGGACAAGTAGTTTGTCAGAAATCTTCTTATAAAGGGCTGGCAGAGCTTTCTCTGTGAAATAGTGGTGAGACGGTTCTACGTGCTCCATAAGCATAAGAAATCCAGGGTTCTCTACAAAGGCGAATGGCAGGTCACTCATTGCGATCATTTGAGCTATCTTGACTGTGATGTCCTGCGCCTTCGCGCGGTCACGGGGCATTTTTTCTCTCCTCTTCAAACTCTCCTACAGCGTGAGCTGACTCGTCTTCGGCGGGGTTGCCTGGGTAAACTTGCTTTATATAACACCTCCAGACCGCAGAAATAATCGCGCTTTCCGCTTCAAGCTGCTTCCGTGTTCTACTTTGCCGGCATTTAACCAATAGCTTCTCTACAACAAAGTGATACAATCCTGCACGCGTTGCTGTTTCTGTGTGGAGTCGAAAGGGTCTAACTCTGTGCCACCGCATAACTACAGATGTGTTAAATAATGAGAATATATATACATAATATATCCGAGTCCTGATCGGGAGGTAACGTCCGATTCCGATCGAGTCTGAAACCACGTAATCGGGCCCGATTTCCGATCAGGTGAGCGGATCTGGACATCCCTACATTTTATGCAGCATCTCAACTTTTTTGGACGTGTGGTTGTAGAAAAGTAGAGGAATTTATTCTGCAATACAGTAGTTAAAGAAGATAAGTACTTAAAGAAATATGGGGAAAAGGCTGCTTGGAGTGTATGACACACATTTAGAATGTTTTTAAGAGTGTGTCATATCCTCCTAAACAACATAGGCCTACCTGCCTGCTTTTAATATAACCATTTAACTACAAGAATGTGGATGGATGAAAATAAGTTTGAATGCAAGTGACATTCTGAAATGTTTCAGGTAAAACTGCTGAACAAGTTTTGGGGTAGATTTTGTAAAGCAATGTTCATAAATGATGCCCCATAATCTCCAGTTTCATCCTGCACTGTCATGCCTCAACTACCTCAGACACAGTTTAACCTCTCCCGTTCCTGCAATACTCATCCACACCGTGTCTGGTTCCTCATGACACTGTATCAGCAGGTTCAGGCTTGGCTGCCACTGTACAGATATAAATATATAGGTTACCAGATGGGAGGGATGACTGTAGGGTTTCCTTCTTTTTTATTTTTTGCTGTAATTGCTTTTTGATGATATTCCACAGACGAGTGAAACTCTCCGAAGCAGTGATTCAGAAAACACCAAAAAGAGGAGTGAAAGGGAGACACACCAATGCACATGCACGGACACACGCACAGACACACACTTTGGCAAGTTCTGTCCTCGATGCTGATTGATCAATAACAGATGTTGTGAGTCACTGACCCCAGATTGCAGTGGCTGAGCAAAAGGGTTGGGGAAAGAAAGAGCGCTCACCTCAATTCGATTGCACATATTGAGCTTTAAACTTATTTATTTTTCTCCCTTTTCTCTAAAACAAATTAAATGTCAAGTATTTTTAGAGCACTTGGCATCTGTGAAGGTGGCGAGATAGAGACAGACACACACATACCCACCATGTTTCCTGTGCAAGTGGAAATTGGTGAGTGAAACACACAGGCATACAAAATAGGCCTCTCTATTTTTCCTCTCTCATTTTATACAATTGATAAACTGTATAGACTCATGTTAAGTGTTGTGGATCAAAGAATTTGATTATTTTTATATACAGTCTACTGCACATTTTTAGAAGTGTACATTCAGTATTTGACACAAAAAAAAATATATTACAATATAACATATTTGAACTTAGAGTGTCAGCGCAGTGTTTTATGTATACATTTCCACAGGATGAAAACAATAATGAAGAGAGCTAGAAACCTTTTATAACTGTTTATTTACATGGTATGTATTCATTACATGGTAACAAATAAGAAATATATGGTAATAAAAAGTAAATACATAGGAACAAATCTCTTCAGTCTAGTTAATATCAAGTGGTACAATACACTTAATTTCTAAATACTTAATCAATAAATCTAATTATATATGTATTAACAAGTAATACAAATGTTAAGTAATGCATTACAATATAAATAAACCTAGCCATGCTGATCACTATAGATTCCTATTTGGAGGGTTCTAAATGTAAATGCTGGGACAATTTTTTCCATCAATCCAATCCATAAATAATGAGTAGCACTGTTTTGCTGTTTTAATCCACAATTTCCACTTATTAAATCTTGAGTGGGAAATGGAAGATATTCCAACCAACAAAATGATTGATATTAGTGTATCTGGGATGTAGGATCTGTTAGTTATCTGCATAGGGAGATGCTGCCTTTGTAATTACACCTCTGTATGTCCTCTCTTGTCCCTCTATGAAGTTTAATTTCAGGCAATAGCAACTGCTTGGTCAGTATTATAGCAGCTCCTATAAAAGTTGAATCAATTCAATGGACCCTTCTCGGATATTACATTTCTGTAGGACTGCAAGTAGGTAGAACCATTCGAATTGGTCAAAGGCCTTCTTCATATCAAGGTATATTACACCAAGTTTCACATTAGCTCATTTTTGGGAATATATACTGTATATTGAAGAGATGTCACAGATGAAAGGAACAATTTTCTTTTAAGGAAGAGGCCAGCCTGATTTGAACAAACTACTGTTTTCTCCAAGAAGCTGAGCCTCTTGGCGAGACTTTTTGCTGATATCGTTTTTAAAGGAATGCAGTTTATATGATGTTACTTCTTTCGGATCCTTGCCTTGCCCTGTAAACATTCTCATCCAGAGCTTGTAACAGTGCTCCTTGATCACTGAATATTGTTTATTTTATTAAATAATCTGTCTGGACCTTGGGACTTGCCAGTTGTAAGTGCATTTTATATTTTCTCAAAAGAAAGATTTAGGGAGAGAAAATACATTCTGGAAAGTTATACATTTTTGAAGGATTAGTATATGTTTTAGTATTGAAAATGAAAATCAGAAATATTTATGTATGTAAGCACATAGTGGCCACTCTAAAGGATCTTCAAAGTTTCTCTGCAGATGGGAGACCCTGTCAAAAAGATAACCTTCTCTGAAGCACTGTGTTGACTGTTTAATGGAGACCTCATGCAGTGGTTACTACAACATCCAAGTCTTAGCATAATATGCAGGAACTGTTGATTTTGCTAAGAGTTCTGTTATCACCGTAGGGACTGCTTTGTTCTATGACTCAAAAGATGTGCATTTTCACACTGTATTATGTATTCCGCATGAATCAAGTCTATTGTCATTTTACAGCTCTCTCTGTCAACGTGATATTTTCTCATTCTCCCTCTTACTTTTTCACACTCTCAATCTTGTCCCCGCTCTGTCTTCTCTCGCCACCTCCCCTCTTCTCTCTGTACAGGTGGCTGTGCTGCATTGGCCCACATCAGCTGTCCTACTGCATACGTGTGTGTGTGTGTTCCCTTCATACAGGCAAAGCTGTTTCTGCTGACCATCTGCTTTAGCTATCGCGGTCCCGCTCACTTGTCCTTCAGTAATGCAGCCTCAATGTCAATCTATCCCTCTCTTTTCTCTCTCTCACATATTCTGCCTCTCCCTTATCTACTCTCTCACTTTCCATTGCTCCTGCAGCCAAAGAAACAAAGACACAATCGCACACATTCACACACACACACACACACACACACACACACACACACACACACACACACACACACACAGATCTCTCTACTAAAACACACACAGACCTTCCCACTAACACACACAGAGACCTATTCACTAAAACACACACAGACTTTCCCAATAACACACACACAGACCTAAATATTAGCATACACACAGAGACTTGCCCACTAAAATAACCCCTTTATCGCAATACCAACCTGGATGCCACAGAGCTTCTGAAACACAGAGACATTGTGTGTGTGTGTGTACTGTATGCGGGGGGTTAAGTGCTCCAACACCATGTTTTTAATCTGACTAAGCACAAGAGATTTTGATTACATTGTCCTTGATATCCACTGATCCCTGACAGCTCTTTCAACAACATATTTTGTTATTGAAAACCTTAAGATTAATACAATTTGTCACTGTGATTGAAAGTCTATGTTTTGTAAGTCCATTTACTCAGAAACAAAAAACAGAACAGTTCCATTCTTAAGAAACCAAGACAATTTTGTAATTTTTTTAAATCAAAAAATAAAACTGATCAATCTGCTTCACAATGCCTGTTGGACAGATTGTTGTACAAATATATCAGAAATTATCACTATGGTGTCTTTTTACCATTCAGACTGTCAGAATCTGAAATCTGTACACCGTGAGTAGACTGTCAGTTCTACTAGAGCAGAAATGAAAGGTGTTGCTAGCTACAGGGACAGAGATTGTAATTTGGTGAGGAGAAGAGCAGATAAAACTGTAGAAATGTGCTTTCTGCAATTGGTGGGTGAAAAGGTCATACAGAATATTCTATAGTCCCCAGCATTTCTCTTCTCTGCACTCTTGATCTGCTCTGACATCTCCACATCCTTAATGTGTAACGTGGTGGTTGAGTGGAGGAACCAGACACAGGTTTACTTGCGGTCGAACATAGAGTAAACACTAAATACAATACATAAACTGATTCAAAATAAATTGCTGATGGCTCCCCGGGCAGGAGAGGGTGCTGGGGGCTGAGGTGTAATTTCCCTGGTGAAAACTGGTAAGGCAGGTCGTGAAAGCCACACGAGTCCTCACTCCTTCCAATGGCTGGGAAAGTCTCTACTGGCTCCACCAGTGGTGACCTGTAAGCCCAAACCTGGTGGATGAGCCCGGTATGTAGGGACCCCCCCTCGGGGTCAGAAGAGGCCTCCCTCAGGCACCTCATTAGCCCCCTCTGGGCTGGGGCAGAGCCTGGTACCATGGAGGGCCACACACCCGGGGTTGGAAAACCCCCTGGCGACCCCTCAATACCCCAGGCGGAGTCTCCCTCCAGCAGGTCACAGTCTTCAGAGTCATCAGACGAGTGGGTCTGAGCCCCAGTCCCCCTTCCAGGAATACTCCCCTCTCGTCGGCAACATCGTAGGGGAGTACCAAAATAAACACGGAGACGCCGGTATTCTTCGCCGGGCGTCTCCGGCTTCTCCCATGGCCACCGACACGGTTCCAGTGTGCCCATGGCGTGTTTTAAAACCTGCTGGTTCCTTTCTTTGGGTCGTTCGTTCTGTAACGTGGTGGTTGAGTGGAGGAACCAGGCGCAGGATTACTTGCAGTCAAACATAGATTTTATAAAGTAAACACTGACTACAATACATAAACTGATTCAAGTGCTGATGGATAACTACATGTACGTACTTGGTGAAGTATGTACTGTTTAGTAGATAATAAGCTAGTACGCCAGTATTGGGACTGTTTGGGATATACAACCTCCTCATAAAATTGTGTCTCAACATTAAATGATTTTGTGATGCATTAACATCACGCCAAGTTGGAATATTTAGCTAGACACCATTAAGCATTGTGTTAAACAGACTAATGTTTCTTATGAAGCTTACTTCCACCACAAATAGCATCTATGAAGTGTATGGCTTTTGCCACTGGTGCCTACTAGTACTGTATCTTATTACTTGGAATAGACATAAGAATTGAGCAATTGCTACCGAGACTGAAGACAATTTACACAAATGTACACTGCCAAAACAATTTCATTTCATGGCACAACAATGTTTGTTTTTCTTTCAATCCTGAATGATATTGATACAACAACTAGCCCATCAATATAGGTGACAGTAACTTACTTTTTTGTCAAGTGAATGTATGAGAGAATCGTGGAAAGCCCTCCTCATTTACTCTATGAGAGAGGTTGTGGTCTATATTACCCCAAAAAGCATGTTTATGGACTATACTTAAAAATCCACCAAAAATATTAGACCATCCGTGTATTTATTTTTGGCATACTATTTTCAGTGTACTATGGTTTGAGACAAACTAATCTTCTCGCATACTAATCTGGCATACTATATAGCAAGCAAGTATGCAATTTGAGATTCAGCCAGGGTCACAGGTAAGGTCATAAAATAATTTACACTGCAAGAAAGGCTTTTCACATGCCTATGACTGAGCGCTTAAACTTAACTGCACTGTTTAGCCTTACAGCATTTAGCAAGCAAGTTCATCATATGGTTCGAGTGCCATATATATTTCAGTATCGTCTGCATAGCTATGGTAGTTAATGTTGTTGTTCTGTAGATTTTGGCCCAGAGGTAGCATATAGACATTGAACAGAAGCGGCCCAAGAACTGATCCCTGGGGAACTCCGCATTTTATAGCCTCCTATATTTTTATACCGTTTTTATTCTACTTCTATTTTCTTACTCTATCTTTTATTACTATGATGTTGTTTTGATGTTTTCATTTGAGTATTTGTTTTTATGCAATTGTATTGTTAAATATTTTCTTTTCTTTGTAAAGCACATTGAATTGCTTTTATGTATGAATTGTGCTGTATAAATAAATTTGCTTGTTTTCCCGAAAATATGTTTAAAACATTTAAATTAATACAAATGTGTTAATTAAGCAGAACATTTGCAAATATTAGCAACATTTGCTAATGTTGCTGGTTTCAGAATTACAAGTAAACATTTGATTCCCGATTTTTTTGTAGTGTAGGTGGCAATTATAACAGTGAAAATTTAATTTTGAAATAGTATTTGAGGCACAGCTTGATTTTATTAGTTAACTCTTACAAACGACTAAAATTTTCTTAAGTGCAACATCAAACACAAATAACAAATGAGCATGCAGTAAAATGCTTCTAAGTAATATGTTCCTACTATAAAATGTCCCAGTGTTCAATCAATCAATCAATCAAATGTATTTATAAAGCCCTTTTTATATCAGCAGATGTCACAAAGTGCTTTTACAAAACACCTGGCCTTAAACCCCAAGGAGCAAACAACAGTAGTGACATCCCTGGATGGGCAAATGTGAAAAGTTCATATTCCTGGCCCCCCTGATATTTCAACGTGGTCTCAGGTGACTATGTAAACTATTTTACGTAATTCCTTGTGAACTAGTTTTTCTGAGAAGTGCTGATATTTAAAAAAAATATATCAAACCTTTATTTTAGCAGGGAAGGTCATGTTACCTTACAACATGTCCAAACCACAAGAAAATACTTGATATCAGTTATACACTCCGTTTGCTTTGTCAAAGCATGCAGTTCAGTGACTTTTTTTTATTTGTTTGAAGATTTTTATTTTAGTTAGTCATTAAACAATAGAAATATACTACTGAAGATGAGACTTCAATTAGAACTGTTACCTTCCAAAGGTGTAAAAAGTACAGTCCGATACTTCACAGGTTATGAAACTGCACTGTAAATATACTAGTAGTGCTATAGTATCTCAATGATCACTTGGGTTACAGACTGGGCTTGAACTGGACTGAAATAGCTAACAGCACTTATTTTTGGGTGGTGGTTGTCATATCTAGGAGTGGGTGCTCATATTTGTAAACCAATGTTTCTGAACCCTGACGCTATAAACATAATTCATATATTGTACCTTGATAAGTATTCAGACCCGTGAATAGTTCTCTTATTGTACTGAATAACACCTGAATACTTCTCTATTTGTACTGAATAACAAATGGTACATCTATATTTTGTTATTTTATATATTTTATTTTAAAACTCTGACAATAGCAGTAAGGTGACATTGGGATCATGTTGAGAAATATTTGTAAAATAATAAGACATATTGCTGCAGTACAGGTTTGCTACAGATAACTGGTAAATAATCTGTAAAATGTAGTAGTACACTCAGTGGCCAGATAGTTAGGTACAACTATCTAGTACTGTATCTGGCCCTTTTACCTCCATTGCAAATTGTATTTCTTCAATGGATAAATTCTACATGGTGTCGGAAACGTTCCACAGGGAAGTCAGTCAATGCTGACATGATTACATCATACAGTTGCTGCTGATTGGATGGCAGTAAATTCATGTCGCAAAAAGCCTGTTCCATTTAATCCCAAAGATGCTCTTTTAGGAGGGCTTGGGACTGTGCAGGCCACTCAAGTAAACCAAACCATGATTTGTCAGACCAGGCAATGCTTTTCCACTCCTCAATTGATCGAGTGCCCACTGAAGCCACCAAGACTGCCGGAAAGGCCAGAACACAAGATTGTTATTTTGATGACTCACACGGTGTGCAACATATGCCTGTGGCAGAGTCAATACTGTACATGTTAAATGAGTGTGCGCCAACTGGCACTTCACTATAATTATATAAAAAGCTGTGACATGGTTGATCCTAAGTTGAAATGTTTATTTGTGTAATGAAGCATTGTATTGTGAAAGACTGTGGAGTCGTTAGGCCTGGGCATCCGGGGCTATAGCCCCGGATCTTTTTTCTGAATAGCCTTGGATCTGAAATTGACCAAAAAAATTTAAATACAAATAATAGCCCCTGATCTATTCATCTATAATTCCGATTGTGCATTATGATCATGTTTACGTATAGGCCACTAGCATTTGATTTGTAATTGAATTTCCTGGTTAAAGAAATAGTACAGGATTTTTGTAATGAACCTCTTGGTCTACTTTCATAGAGTTCAAATAACATGCGGAGACCATTTTCATGTATTTGTGTGCAGTTTGACTGAATTTATAATCGAGCATTTGCACAGGTGCTAACAAGCAGGGAAATAGCAGGCAAACGTTAGTTAGTTTTGGCTCTTAAACTACCTCCAACTTCCTGTATACTGTATGCAGAAATATAGAAATGGTCCACAAGTTCATTTGACTCTGGGGAAGTAGATAAAAGGCTTCAAAGCCAAAACACTGAACAATCCCTTTAAAATCATATTTGTCTTTTCATTTTGAAAACCATAAGTCTAGTTTAGCATGCTTGACACTGATGTGAAGGGCTTTTGAATTTCTGGAATATGCAATATGCAAATGACCAGCATTTAAAATTTGTAGAGCTGAATGAACAATAATGGGTGAATTGGACAATGTACAAGACTTAGACTCGTCTATTCTACTTGATTCAGGCTCTATGTTCTGTCCGTCCCTATTCTATCTTTGACAGTGCCAATCTCCAGACCCACAAGCCAACTAGCCGCTTGCGTTTCATTATTGAAAGGACTCCCCAAGAGTTTCCTCCTACAGCCACTCTTAATAGTCCATCCCCTTCACCGTGGGTACTTTTAATTCCTCCAGTGTTTTGCATGAATAAAATAGGGCGGTTCCTTCCTGCACTGTAGCTTTTGCCCTTGCAGCCGTTGTTTCACTAGCTGGCAGGCAGCGCATGTCAATATTCAATCCATAACGTCACTTAGGAGATGAGACAATCCCATATAGCAGAGGGTTGCCTCAGCACTTTTCTGTCAGGCCTACTCGTTGGTATGCTGTGTGGTGGGCTTTCCTGCACATTACTCTGCTTGAACTTTCCTCCACTGAGGCCAGTGCAAAATCAATCTACTGTAATTTTTTTCTGATGCACTTGAGGGGGTAGAAAGAGAAGGCGTAAATGGGAGGGGGAAGCATAAGAAGGAAGGAGAGGAGAAAAAAAGAATGTTGTGGTAATACTGTAAATGCACTTCTCCAACAGAATGAGAAACATTCAGTTCAGTTCTTTTAAACTGATTTGTTTACTGAATCATCTGTCCAATCTCATTATTTCCTGTAAAAAGTCTCAGTTAATATGACAATAAGTAATATTCACAAATCAACATTGTTTTTCATATAACAACTGCAGAATCTCAATCTTCATGAATCATCTAAAAACCTCTTCATGTGTGTTCACGATAAAAGTAATGAGAAAAATCAAATGTACAGGTGCTGGTCATAAAATTAGAATATCATCAAGAAGTTGATTTATTTCAGTAATTCCATTCAAAAAGTGAAACTTGTATAATGTATACATTCATTCCACACAGACTGATGTATTTCAAGTGTTTATTTCTTTTAATTTTGATGATTATAACTGACAACGAATGAAAAACTCAAATTCAGTTTCTCAGAAAATTTGAATATTGTGAAAAGGTTCAATATTGAAGACACCTGATGCCACACTCTAATCAGCTAATTAACCCAAAACCACTGCAAAGGCCTTTAAATGGTCTCTCAGTCTAGTTCTGTAGGCAACATAATCATGGGGAAGACTGCTGACTTGACAGCTGTCCAAAAGACGACCATTGACACCTTGCACAAGGAGGGCAAGACACAAAAGGTCATTGCTAAAGAGGCTGGCTGTTCACAGAGCTCTGTGTCCAAGTAGAAAAAAGTGTACAAGCAATAGGGATAACCGCACCCTGGAGAGGATTGTGAAACAAAACCCATTCAAAAAGGTGGGGGAGATTCACAAAGAGTGGACTGCAGCTGGAGTCAGTGCTTCAAAACCACCACCACAGATGTATGCAAGACATGGGTTTCAACTGTCGCATTCCTTGTGTGAAGCCACTTTGGACAAGACACAGCGTCAGAAGCATCTGGCCTGGGCTAAAGACAAAAAGGACTGGACTGCTGCTGAGTTATGTTCTCTGATGAAAGTACATTTTGCATTTCCTTTGGAAATCAAGGTCCCAGAGTCTGGAGGAAGAGAGGAGAGGCACAGAATCCACAAGTCCAGTTTAATGTTTCCACAGTCAGTGATGGTTTGGGGTGCCATGTCATCTGCTGGTGTTGGTCCACTGTGTTTTCTGAGGTCCAAGGTCAACGCAGCCATCTACCAGGAAGTTTTAGAACACTTCATGCTTCCTGCTGCTGATCAACTTTATGGAGATGCAGATTTTGGTGTGAAAGGCCACTATCAGAGCAACCTGGGCTCTCATAACACCTGAGCAGTGCCAGACTGATCGACTCCATGCCAAGCCGCATTGCTGCAGTACTTCAGGCAAAAGGAGCCCCAACTAAGTATTGAGTGCTGTACATGCTCATACTTTTCCTGTTCATACTTTTCAGTTGGCCAACATTTCTAAAAATCCTTTTTTTGTATTGGTCTTAAGTAATATTCAAATTTTCTGAGATACTGAATTTGGGATTTTCATTAGTTGTCAGTTACAATCATCCCACTTAAAAGAAATAAACACTCGAAAAATATCAGTCTGTGTGGAACGAATGTATACATTATACAAGTTTCACTTTTTGAATGGAATTACTGAAATAAATCAACTTTCTGATGATATTCAAATTTTATGACCAGCACATTTATACTATTACGCTCACAGACTAGGCTAGTAAATTAATACTAAAGGGTACTCTCTTCCTTAATAGTTACATTCGGCAAAGCTACCAACCTATATAAACATGTTCAATTATTGGTTTCAAGCTCATGGGCCATCCATAATCTCTATTCAATAGCTTCCTCATTGAGC
Organism: Esox lucius; assembly: GCF_011004845.1. NCBI lineage: Eukaryota > Metazoa > Chordata > Actinopteri > Esociformes > Esocidae > Esox > Esox lucius. The sequence goes on from NC_047575.1 coordinate 27,215,755, forward strand.
TCGCCGGTGACGCTGGAAAGTTTATATAGAGATACTTCCTTCTCATTGGCCTAGGGCATCGGCTATTGGCTGCATTTAAGGCAGGTCATTTTTGTTGATCCATATTATTTTAGGAGTCTACATTTAAACAGGCAGAATAATTTTGATCCAGTAATTGGTCTTGAGACATCTACTATGGAGTACTGAGTAAAATTTCCAAATCTGTCTGAGTGTGTAAATGCAGGCAGATCAGCCTCTTAATTTGGTACCAAAAAAGTAGGGCCCCCCACCTCCCAAATCCCAATTCATGGCCCTGCTGTTGGACTACATTAAAAGTATTAACGTAGGTTGTTTGTGAGGGTTAAAACATTATACAGTGGAATCCTTTTTTACATTTTGTTGTTTTACTGTCTGGAATGAAAATGGATTCAGATTAAATTATCTCCCCTTCACCAACTACATACACACATTTTAATTAATCATAAAAACTGAAATGTGTAAGGTAAGTATTCAACACCTGGAGTCAATACTTGGTAGAACCACATTTGACACCAATACAGATTCTGTATTTTGGGGTAAGTCTATTCATACAATAATATTTACTTAAAAAACACATGTTTTACCTGACATTTCCCTAACAGTTTGGCAAAGGTTCCTATGTGAGTACTTACATTTATGCAATCCACTGTAATTACAAACTATGAATGAATACAAATGAATACAGATATACTATACATAAATAATGAGTTATTTTTCCAGTATTACTTTCAAAGTCTTCTTGTTTGTTTGTTGTACAATTTTGTTTTATGACAGCATAGTTACTTCTTTGTGAAACTGATTCATATACCCATTTGTCTTTAGTATATATAAGATACACATTTCACAACTTCTCTGAATTAAATAATTATATAGAAGACATTAAGAATATTCTATACAAAATACTGTATATTATTAGGGAACACTATAAATCATTTTTGTTCCCTGTTTCTGTTCTACTTTTCAGTTTTTTTCCCTGAAAACCCTTGGTTTCAGTGGTATCTAAAACAGAATGTTACAACTTAGGGTTAGGGTCATTATAACAACTGTTCCCTAATAACATAGTAACTACGAATTCATGCTATGGTTTGACACTGCTATTGTTAGAATCTTGATATAGAAATCAGCTTTAACAAATAGGAAATATGTCTGACAAGTGAGGAGAAACAATCCCATAAATAAAAAAACATGACCAGAACAAGAATCTTTTCAAACTTGGGGGCTGTTGCCGTCCTAGACCCGAGTGGCACCCCTGACATTAAGATTGCATCACTCTATGGATTTTCCTGCCAACCTCTGCCCATAAAACCATGGCAGCTGTCTCTTTGCATTGGATCTCTTTAGTACTGTTGGGCTGCGACTTAATGGCTTTAGTCATGGACATGCTGTCCTTTCTCATTAGGGCCTTTGTCTTGTACAATTTCTGGACTATGCATGACTTTCTCTACATGGAGAAGTGTGTCAGCGTTATACTGCCACTGTTAAAACCTGGGTTCAAACTGTAAATCATTCAAATAGTTTGAGCATTTGCTCTAGGCTGGCTAGAGGGCCTGATGGGTGGGGTTTTCTGTTCTGCGATTATTATATTGCAAGGCAAGCTCAATCAAGCACATAAAACACCCAAAGTCTAATCAGAGGTTCAAAGTACCACCCTTATATTGCACAAATCAAATCATATGGTTCTAAGAATGTGTCTGAATACAGTTGTGCTTATAAGTTTGCATACCCTGGCAGAAATGTTGTCATTGATTTTGAAAATATGACTGATCATGCAACAAAACTATTTTATTTAAGGATAGTGATCATTTGAAGCCATTTATTATCACATAGTTGTTTGGCTCCTTTTTAAATCATAATGATAACAGAAATCACCCGAATGGCCCTGAACAAACGTTTACAAAAGTGCGGGTCATAAAATTAGAATATCATCAAAAAGTTGATTTATTTCAGAAATTCCATAAAAAAAAACGAGTATATTATATTTATTCATTACACACAGACTGATATATTTCAAATGTTTATTTATTTTAATTGTGATGATTATAACTGACAACTAATGAAAATCCCAAAATCAGTATCTCAGAAAATTTGAATATTACTTAAAGGTCCCCTGAAATGAAATTTTCATTTTGTGAGGTTTTTTAACATTAATATGAGTTCACCTAGCCTATATATGGTCCCAAATTTTCTAAAAATTCCATTCGGTGTAAATTGAGCATTTTCTATCTTTCTCTGACTTGGAGAAAACGGAGAATCAAACAGGCTGATCTGGACCCGTCTCTTTGTGACGTCGCAAGGAGAAATTGTTAACTCCCATGGTAACTCCCCTTTTTCTGCTTTGCCCGCCATGAGAAAGAATTTAAATAGAGCCAGGTGTGAGGCACACATGTGTGTGAGCGCGACTTCAATTTGTCTACGCGACGAGGAGGGGCATCATGGCTTTTGAGCGAAGGAAACACAATAATTGCTCAGTAATAGGATGTAGAGATGAGCAACAAAGCCTTTTTTTACTTCCTTCGTACATGCCACAGAAGAACCAGTGGAATGATTTCATTTTCTCCGGAAAAGCGCCGACACAGCTTCCCAAAGTTTTGCATGTCTGTGGCAAACATTTCACCGACGACTATGTACATAATGTTACACAACAAAATGATTTAGTCCTGCGCGCACATAAATATATAGGCTTTATATATCTTGTGTAACGTGACTTCATGATATGAAGGGAGAATTTTTACATTTAAAAAAACCCTCTTCTCTAAACTAGAATATTTACTGATATAGATGCTAACACAGCTTTAAAATCATCACAAATTAGAGAAACATGAAAAGGCAAACGCAGATTAGCTTTAGCTTTAACTTACATGATAATCAGACATCCTAACAAAGTATCATATAGACATAATATTTTTAACTAACCATTCGGAAACATCCTTCTGGAGGCGCTGAGTTGCAACTTCTTCATCCGTTGCTTCTCCATCTGGATCGGATTCTGGGTCAAACTGAAATGCTTCAATGTGTCTTCGTGCCATTGCAATATGATCCAGACATACCGGTAAACATGCACGTTACCTTTGCCGCAAGATAGTAAAGGCCACGCCCACCCACCACCATGCCCCGCTCACCCACCACCTTGCCCCGCCTTTTTCATCCTCATTAAAATTTAAAGTCACAGACACCAATACGGGCCGTTTGAAGGAAGCTCATTCTGTGACTGTATTGTAGTGGCTATAATTCTGCAGCAAGGCTGAATTTTTGAAAAAAGATTTCAGATACAGTACTAGGGACCACTATGGCCTATATTAAAGCCTACAAAAAGTAGCATGTCATGGGACCTTTAAGACCAATACAAAAAAAGGATTTTTAGTAATGTTGGACAACTGAAAAATATGAACATGAAAAGTATGAGCATGTACAGCACTCAATACTTAGTTGGGGCTCCTTTTGCCTGATTTACTGCAGCAATGCGGCGTGGCATGTAATCGATCAGTCTGTAGCACTGTTCAGGTGTTATGAGAGCCCAGGTTGCTCTGATAGTGGCCTTCAGCTCTTCTGCATTGTTGGGTCTGGCGTATTGCATCTTCCTCTTCACAATACCCCATAGATTTTCTATAGGGTTAAGGTCAGGCGAGTTTGCTGGCCAATTAAGAACAGGGATACCATGGTCCTTAAACCAGGTACTGTTAGCTTTGGCACTGTGTGCAGGTGCCAAGTCCTGTTGGAAAATGAAATCTGCATCTCCATAAATTTGGTCATCAACAGGAAGCATGAAGTGCTCTAAAACTTCCTGGTAGACGGCTGCGTTGACCTTGGACCTCAGAAAACACAGTGGACCAACACCAGCAGATGACATGGCACCCCAAACCATCACTGTCTGTGGAAACTTTACACTGGACTTCAAGCAACGTGGATTCTGTGCCTCTCCTCTCTTCCTCCAGAATCTGGGACCTTGATTTCCAAAGGAAATGCAAAATGTACTTTTATCAGAGAACATAACTCAGCAGCAGTCCAGTCCTTTTTGTCTTTAGCCCAGGCAAGACGCTTCTGACGCTGTGACTTGTTCAAGAGTGGCTTGACACAAGGAATGTGACAGCTGAAACCCATATCTTGCATACGTCTGTGCGTGGTGGTTCTTGAAGCACTGACTCCAGCTGCAGTCCACTCTTTGTGAATCTCCCTCACCTTTTTGAATGGGTTTTGTTTCACAATCCTCTCCAGGGTGCAGTTATCCCTATTGCTTGTACACTTTTTCTACCACATCTTTTCCTTCCCTTTGCCTCTCTATAAATGTGCTTGGACACAGAGCTCTGTGAACAGCCAGCCTCTTTAGCAATGACCTTTTGTGTCTTGCCGTCCATATGCAAGGTGTCAATGGTCGTCTTTTGGACAGCTGTCAAGTCAGCAGTCTTCCCCATGATTATGTTGCCTACAGAACTAGACTGAGAGACCATTTAAAGGCCTTTGCAGTGCTTTTGGGTTAATTAGCTGATTAGAGTGTGGCATCAGGTAATATTGAACCTTTTCACAATATTCAAATTTGGTTAATCATGGGTTAAATACACGAGAAGACTCCAGATCCAATCCCAGACGAATCCAGGTCGCTGCTAACCGGAAGTCTACAGGTAAGACCATTAAAATGAGTCCCTTTAAACTTTGATAATTTAGTTAATACTAAATTATCTAAATACTACATTAACCATGTGAATGGATGATAACAGCCTTCTTAGCCTACCAGTAGGCGTAGCAGGCCCCTTCTGACCCATATCTATGAGGCTGATAACCACTGATAACGCCCATTCAATCCAATGATAACATTCGAACCGCCTGGTTATAATTGATTGTTTTGCTCTTGATTATACATTACATTGCTAGTAAAGCCAACTTTAAAGTAGTTAATGTAACTAGTCGGTTTCTGCATTGTGTAATTCGATAAATGACTCTGAGGACGGCTGACTCTTTGGGATCCTTTTTATTTCTGACGGTAATGAAAACACGTTTTTCTTGTCGAGTAATATGCCACAGTTGCACTTCCAACCTCACAAAAAGTCAGTTATAGAAGGCTGTTATCTAACGATAACCAGCTACTCTATGCTAACAATTTCGTCTGCAAATGTAATCATTGTCACCAGGGAAAATTTCACACCTCGGCACATATGCTTGTACAAAACATTGATATCATAACAATATGATACATATTGAAGAAATATGTGTATTTTATAAAGTGGATATTTATATAGACCACTGAACATTTAATAAAGTGGATATTTATATAGACCACTGAACAACTGGTATCAGTATTGCCTGAATCAGAAATGCTAATGCCATTTCAAGAAATCTACAAGTAAAGAAATGCTTAACTTTTTAATTTGTAAAGCTGGGCATTTAATTAGTCACTTCTTATTAGGCTGCCCAGAATTTATTTTTTAGGCCCACTTAATAAAATCCCTGACTGCATAAGACTGCCATTTTGTCATTTCCCATAGGAATGTACAACACTGTTTCTAAAAAAGTTGGGACACTGTGTAAAATGTAAAGAAAAACAGAATGCAACTCAAGTTAACCCCTATATTAAATAGAAAATAGTTCAAGCACAACATATCAAATTCTGAAACTGAGAAATGTTATTGGTCCTTGAAAAATGTAGGCCCACTTTAAATATGATGCCAGCAACACCTTTACAAAATATTGGGATGGGCAACAAAAGACTGGAAAAATCGTGTGCTAAAATAAAAAACTTGATGGAACATCTCACAACTAATTAGGCTAATTGGCAACAGGTTAGTAACATGATTGGGTATAAAAAAGAGCACTCTAGAGAGGAAGGGTTTTTCAGAAATGAGAATGGGGCGGGGTTCACCACTCTGCGAAAGAATGCTCAGGTAAATAGAGAACAATTTAAGAATACATTTTCTCAAAGTAAAATTGTAAAAAGTTTAGGGATCTCATCATTTACAGTATGTAATATCATTAAATGTTTCAGAGAATCCGAAGAAATCTCTTTAATATATGCAAGGGAAATGCCGAAAACAAATATTGGATGGCCATTATCTTCAGGTGGCACCGAATAAAAAATAGACACAATTCTTTAGTGGACGTCACTGCATGGGCTCAGGAACACAGATCACAGACAAAACCATTGTCTGTGATCTCAGTATTTTGCTGTATCCACAAATGCAAGTTAAAACTCTATCATGCAAAGAAGAAACCATATATTGGGTGCTGTCTTTTTCAGTTATGGCCTTGCTTATTTCACCAAGACAATGTCAAACTACATTCTGCATGTAGTAAAACAGCATGGTACCGTAATAAAAGAGCCCAGGTGCTAAACTGTTCTGCCTGCAGTCCAGACCTGTCACCCACTAAAAACATTTTGGGGCATTATGCAACAAGAAATATGACAAATAATGGCATTTTTACATACTTACATACATACCGCTTTTTAAGTGGTTAGTATTCGTGTAATTAAGTTGTACACTGTGCCCCGGTTTTCTCAACACAGGTAGAAAGACTGGCTACCATAGTTTGTATCAACATCTTGCTTGTCTAGCTTGCTACACTATTGTTTCACTAATGTGAACAGTGCCCGGATTAACTAGCGAATTGCATTGCTATAGCGATAGCTGTAAAGATAATAAATAGATCAATAGCAACACAAGTTCTTATTTTTTATTGGAATACATTGTTTCAACTCACCCAATGGAAGCAGTTATCATGCCCTGTTATTGGCAAAAAATAGGCCTCCTATGCCTTCAGGGAAGGCATTAGTATAGCCAGTTGAGCCAGTAAACCCGAGGGGAAATTGGCAGGCATCAGCTGAGGTCGGATCTCTTCTGCCTATCTATTTAATCGTCAGGTTACTCACAGTCAGATGTGTTGATTCTCCAACGATTCTCGTACTAGCATGTGGGTGCAAATCCACCCACGACCCCTGCCTCCACCTATTATGTTCTGTTTCCTTTTGTGGGGGGGATCTTTAATGAAGCATTTTGGAATGACAGTAGAAACAAATTTACGGTGGATGGAGCAAACAGTTTCCTTGTTTTACTGATAATGGCAAAAGCTCCATTAGGTATTATCAACAATTGTGTTCAGTAATTTTGTTAACATCTGCCTTTTAAATATGGATGTTGAATAAGATTTTAGATTCAGTTGTTTTTGAAACTGGCTAATATCATCAGACCAGACAATCTTTCCTCATGCTTTCGGAGTCTTTCAGAAGGCATGTCATATGCCTTTTCTTCAAGTGGATTCCATCTAGTCACTACAATGCATGGTTTTTAAACAGTAGCTTATGCGACCCAACAGTTTTGCCTTCAAACATTGTGTTGAACTGCATAAAAAGATTTTCCCAATGGTAAGTAATCTTACTATATTTTGACTTGTTTTTGTGTTGTCTCAGCTGGGGCTTATTTTCATCCAGCGAATTTGATGGAAAGCTTTTTTATTTTGGTATTGGATGGAATACAAATTGGATGGAAAGCTTTTTTATTTTTTTATAGACACAGGTCAACTTAAGAAGCCAATGATGAAAATCCAGTTTGCTCTGTTACAGTATTTTTATCTGTAACCTCCCAATATTACAGACAGGGCAATTTGACCCCCGCGTCAGAGATTGGAGATTCGACCCCTGCAGCATTGGAATTAGGGTATCTGAGAAGAAGCACAGTTATTTAGGCTACCCTTTGCTTGTTGTAGGCTGAGGCTATGCGCTCAACATTTCAACAGCTGTAAGAAGTAGGCTATGCTTCATTTTAGAAGGACGATGAAGCAAACATTTAACTCTTTTGCGCTCTAACCAAATTACGTGCACCCCTCTCCTGGTCCACTGGGTTCATACTTTGGCTCAGTCCTGTTTATTTGTATTAATTCTGTTGTATTACAGCTGGATTTTAAGTCTGGTGGCTAAAATAATTGAGGGATGCTATGAACTTGTTTCAGTTCAAAACATTTTTTAAAGGATCTTTTTCCCTTCAGAAGGCATAAGTCTGATAGCCCTGGCTCTCTACTGGCACAAAACACTACAAGCAGCACTAAGGTCAATGTTAAAAAGCAAGCAAGAAGCCAAGATAGTGCAAACATAGGTGTAAATAGCAGTTCAAATAGAGGTTGGAAGATATGATGGGTTTGATTACTTGCTGTATTATTTTAATAACTTACATCACCTTGAATTTCATTTGAGAACTAATAACATGCTCCATTTCCCTATTTACCTACAGTATTTTAAGGTATCATCAGTACAGATCAGTTCAAGGCTAAACTGAAAGTTATTTTTCCCCATAGAGGTGGTGTTTTTTTTAAGGACCCCTTCTCTTCTGACTCTCTATTCTGTCATATCCACAAAAGCTAGTCAACTGAGATATGTCATGCATGAAGGATTTTCTAGCGTGTATAAAAAGAAGGCAGAGAAAATAATGAAATGATGAATAGAAAATAGAACAGAATGTGATGCTGGTCAACTGAGATATTACCATGCATGAAAGGTTTCCTGTGAGTAAAAAGAAAAGGCAAGGAAAATGTGAAAATAGTGAAGAAATAAAAAGTGGAACAGAGTCTGATGCTGGTGAGCTGAGATATGTAATTCATAGCAGGATTCCTATGTCTAATTAAAAAATCTGGTGTTAGAATCAACTTTATTTGCTAAGTGCATTTACAAATGTTCAGAATTTTAATAAACTGCTTATGTAAATAACAGACAGAGACAATATCCATAAAATAGAGTGCTGTATATTCTAGCAATTTAATTGGATGTGGGTTGATCAATTTGATGAGAATAGTCTTATTGGTCTCTTAAGAAAACATTGCCGGTGAAAGGAAATAAACGGTTTTGCTGGTGTGATTTCCTGGAAATGCACATTTTTGAAAATGGGGTGGGAGGGGTGACCAGGGTGGGAGGGATCAGTGATGACCTTATATAAAGCTAGGAAGCCATGTAAAAAACATTTTGGGTACCACAAAGTAAGCTCATGCAACAGTTACATTCATCAACAATCATTAGGTGCATATAATGTATGCCAATTGTTTACTTCAAAAAAAGGAGGTATGCCAATTGTCATTAAGTCAAAAAAGGAGGAAGCAACCAAAGA